>NW_024510288.1:0-731 GCF_017590135.1 Pyrgilauda ruficollis | reverse complement strand
ATCTCTATAAGGTCTCTAAAGAGTCTGGGGTCTCTAAAGAGTCTTTATGGGGTCTCTATAGGGGGTCTGGGGTCTCTCTGGGGTCTCTCCGGGGTCTCTGTGGGGTCTGGGGTCTCTCTGGGGGTCCCTGTGGGGGTCTCGGGTCTCTATGGGGTCTGGGGTCTCTCTGGGGTCTCTCTGGGGTCTGGGGTCTCTCCGGGGTCTCTCTGGGCCCCTCCCCTCCCCCTCCCGCCCCTCCCCCTTCCTCAGGAAGCTCCGGGCGGCCCCGATAAGGGGGGAGGGGAAACGGGGGCGCTAATCTGGGGTCTCTCCGGGGTCTCTCTGGGCCCCTCCCCTCCCCCTCCCGCCCCTCCCCCTTCCTCAGGAAGCTCCGGGCGGCCCCGATAAGGGGGGAGGGGAAACGGGGGCGCTAATTACGGCGTTAATTACGGGGCTAATTAAGGACAGGGTCGTTATCGCAGCGCGCCAGGGGTTAATTAAGGAAAGGGCCCGGGGGGGGGTTCCAGGGGCTAATTGGGGTTAATTAAAGAGTCATTACGGGGGGAGGTGGGGGGTTAATTACTGGGGAGCTCATTAATGGGGGTTAATTAACACGGGGAGTTCTGCGGTTAATTAGTGGGGAATTAATTAATTAATTGGGGTTCATGATGGGGTTAATTAGTGGGGAACTCATTAATGAGACTCATTAATGAGAGCTCCTTATCGGGTTAATTACTGGGGGCTCATTAATG
>NW_024510287.1:0-527 GCF_017590135.1 Pyrgilauda ruficollis | reverse complement strand
CCCAGAGCCCAAAAAGTCCAACAAAAAGCCCAAAAAAATCCCACAAAAATGCCCTAAAAATGGACAAAACCACCCCAGGATTTGGGGATTCCCACGGTTGGGGTGCCCAGGTGACACCTGAGCATACCTGGGCACACCTGGAGTGCCCAGAGCCCAAAAAGTCCAACAAAAAGCCCAAAAAAATCCCACAAAAATCCCACAAAAATCCCACAAAAATCCCACAAAAATCCCACAAAAATCCCACAAAAATCCCACAAAAATCCCACAAAAATCCCACAAAAATCCCACAAAAATCCCACAAAAATGCTCTAAAAATGGACAAAACCACCCCAAAACCAGCCCAGGATTTGGGGATTCCCACGGTTGGGGTGCCCAGGTGACACCTGAGCATACCTGGGCACACCTGGGCTCACCTTGTGGTCCTTGCCGTCCACCTCGTAGACCGAGATGTTCCCCTTGCGGTAAATCTCGCGGCCCGGCGGCTGCCGCCACTGGCACTGCCCCTGCCAGGTGAGACAGGTGAGACA
>NW_024510286.1:0-527 GCF_017590135.1 Pyrgilauda ruficollis | reverse complement strand
GGCCTCCTTGGAGGTCAGAAGCCTGAGGTAGGAAATGCTAAGTCATGATGACTGGGCCTTAGAAGCCCCTCTCTTCTGCCTTTAGGACCCTGCTTATCTCTCTGTAAGCCTATAGGTCACTTTCCCCTGACCCTTACTATTGGACAATTTCCAAAACCCCTGTAGGGTATAAAAACCCCTAATTCTGCCTGGTTCGGCAGAAGAGCTGTCACTGAGAACCTTCATGGAAGACCCTAGTAAAGAATCCTGAGGAACCTTATACAGCGCTTCTCCTCTCTCTCCCTGTGTCTGCTGCTAGGGTACCTAGCAAGCTAAAGAGCTGAAATCACAGGGAGCTGATAATCACTAAGAGCTGAAATCACTTAAGCTTGCTTGGCTGCCTGCAGCTGGGAACTGCTTGGGAGTTCAGATGCTGTTCTGAGCCTCCACTGAGTTATTCTGGCCACGGCACCCCACCGGGCATAGCCCGGCTAGAAACTGCCCCGATAATGGAGTACTTGTGAAACCTCTGTATTTGCTCATTACAA
>NW_024510285.1:0-527 GCF_017590135.1 Pyrgilauda ruficollis | reverse complement strand
CAGGGGTTGGGGACACTTTGGGGGTCGCTGCAGGGTTTGGGGACACTCTGGGGGTCCCCGCGTGGGGGGTGACAGAAGCCGGGGACACAGCCGCGCTGGCGGCCAGCGGGGTGACGCAGGCCGGGGACACTCTGGGGGACCCCCCCCGGGTGCCCCCCACCCTGGGTGTCGCCGGGGGGGTCCTGTCGCGGGTGGGCGACGCCGCCCGGGGGGTCCCCTCCCCCTGCCAGCCCCCCGCCATGTCCCCCTGCTCCTCCGAGTCCTCCGCGCCGCCAGGGGGCAGCACGCGCATCTGCACGCCGCACCCTCGCAGGCGCAGAGGAGCTCCGGGCAGTTGGCGCAGGCGCAGACGGGCGGAGGCGGCGCTGCCTATGGGTAAGGGGCGGCGGTAGGCGGCGCTGTAAGCGGCGCGCAGCTGGAAGAGCGAGAGCCCCGCGGGGCGCGTGCGCAGCAGCGCCCGCAGCTGGCGGGAAAGCGCAACTGCATCCGGGTCACCCGCGGAGGAGGGGTCCTGGGGGGGGGCGTCA
>NW_024510284.1:0-527 GCF_017590135.1 Pyrgilauda ruficollis | reverse complement strand
AAATATAAAAGCTAAAATCTAAGGCATTACAAGGACACCTAATGAAAGATGAAATGGATGAATTGAACTTTTCCATCTGCCTAGTTGCAGTAAAGCTACTTTATGAAGAAATACTGATGAGTTTGTTTCATTCAGGGCATTGGGTGACTGCTACAATCCTGAATGGAACCTGCCTTGTTGGTAGATGGGTTTTACATTAAGTCAGTGCTTAGCAGCTCATGGCCTTCAGAGTATTTCTGGTTTAGCTGAGATGAACAAGAGACATTCAGAGAATTTGAGAAACAAGTGAAGGAGACCTGAAGGCATCATGGAGCAGTCCAACCCTCACATGACATGGCTTTCAGGTCCTGTGCTGGTGGCAATGAATAAACTCTCCAGAAAAGAAGGCAGCCAGGTGAGCAGGAGGCAAGACTGCCCAAGTAACCACAGCTCAGGATGATGGTCTGACATTACCATGTAATGTGAACACACACCCAGGGACAAATCTCAGCTGGTGGAAGGAGATAAGTTATTGAACTGGGAATCCA
>NW_024510283.1:0-527 GCF_017590135.1 Pyrgilauda ruficollis | reverse complement strand
TGGAAGAGGGAGGAAGAATCTGTTCTTCAGGCCCTGATGTCTGCCCAAGCTAATGCAAAAAGCCTTGCTCGTGGCCACTGTCCTGCACCTATCTTTAGTCATTTTAGTAAAGATGAAAAGTGGAAATTATATGTACAATTTACATCTCATTCATTTTGCTGTCTTCTGTTTACTACAGGGCAGGTAATGAAGGCATCAGACAGGAAATGTGGTCCAGGCTTGGATGCATACAAATAGTGCTTGGGGATAGTGGCAGTGGAGGGAATGGATGGTTCTGGGCTTCTGCCATGGCTGAATGACTCAGATGGTTTTCCAGGGAAATGAGTATTTTACCAATGAGTAGTGAGTGTGCTGTGGGCTGACTCTACCTACAGCCCCGGGAATGCAAACAGTTTAGCAGCAGGTTTGTCAATAAATACCATCTGCTCAGTAGCACTGAATCCAAAATAGAGCAGGACCTACCTTACTGGAGGCTGTTGTTTTGCTGATAGAGTTGAGATAAAAAATCACAACTCAATTATTTTTTT
>NW_024510282.1:0-527 GCF_017590135.1 Pyrgilauda ruficollis | reverse complement strand
CCCTCAGCAAGTTTGCTGATGATGCAGAACTGGAGGCTGTTCTGTCATTCAGTGGGACCTTGACAGGCTGGAGAGTTGGGAAGAGAGAAACCTGAAGAGGTTCAGCAAGGACAAGTGTAGGGTCCTGCATTGGGGGAGGAATAACCCCAGGTACCAGGCTGGGGGCTGACCTGCCAGAGAGCAGCTCTGCAGAGAAGGACCTGGGGGTTTTGGTGGGTAACGAGTTGCCCATGAGCTGGCAGTGTGCCCCTGGGGCCAGGAGGGACAAAAGGATCTGAGGTGCATTATGAAGAGTGTGGCCAGAGGGTCCAGGAGGGGATCATGCCCCTCTGCTTGGCCCTGGTGAGGCACACTTGGGATGCTGTGTCCAGGCCTGCTCTCTCAGAACAGGAACGAAAAGGAGCTGGGTCCAGCTGAGGCCACCAAATGATTAATGGAGCATCTCTGATGAGGAAAGTCTGTGGTAGCTGGGCCTGTTCAGTCTCGGAAGGGAAGAATGGGAGGGAATCTCCTAAATGCATATAAAT
>NW_024510281.1:0-527 GCF_017590135.1 Pyrgilauda ruficollis | reverse complement strand
GTTACTCTTTATGTTTGTATTTTATGTGTCTAAGCAGATTTAGCCTGATTTCACCTCCACCTCAAGGAATTATTGTAGCTGAATGTTTGCTTGGATTAAATATATACCACTAACTATAATCAAACAAAGGTCCTTTATAACAGCCTTCAAAAAGTAACCATTAGAGTGACCAATTTCTTGCCTATTCAATCATTTGGCCTGTAGAAACTCAGAAATGAGAAACAGCATAGTGAGCAGTCTCAGTCTGATAGAAAATATACAACAGCAAGCACTGCTCCTAATCCTATTGTTTTGAGAGTAGCTCTTCAAATATCACATTATTTCAATGGGAAGAATATTGAAAACTGTAAGCACAAGCTCTCCAAGCAGAGGCTACTGAAGAAGAGGATCACCCAGATGACCTTATGGCTCTATCTCTGTGCCACAAGCAGGTGTCTGTCAGCTGTACCCAGCTCAGGTTAGTCAGAGAAATGCTCTTAAACTGATTGGTTTTTACTAAGGCAGCTGCAGCAGATATTAAAAAAAAA
>NW_024510280.1:0-527 GCF_017590135.1 Pyrgilauda ruficollis | reverse complement strand
GGGATTGGAGATCTGGGACCCCAAAACCTTCGGGATTGGAGTTTTGGGACCTCAAGACTTTTGGGATTGGAGCTTTGGGACCCCAAAACCTTTGGAGATTGGAGCTTTGCTGTGGGACCTCAAAACTTTTGGGATTGGAGCTTTGGGACCCCAAAACCTTTGGGATTGGAGTTTTGGGACCCCAAAACTTTTGGGATCAGAGCTTTGGGACCCAAAACCTTTGGAGATTGGAGCTTTGGGACCCCAAAATCTCCAGAAACAGCTCCAGGAGACCCCAAAACAGAACTGGGGGACCCCCAAACGGGCTCTGGGCCCCTCCTAACCCCAAATTTTGGGTTTTTTTAGGCCACGGGGCTCTGCGAGTGCCGGCCGGGGTTTTTGGGGTTCGCCTGCGACCTCTCCCTGGGGGACGCTCGGGGCGGGGGGCGCTGGTACCGCGTGAGCGCCGGGGACCCCCAGTTCCGACCCCGAACCGCGGCTGCCGGGGCCGTCCTGCCCGGGACCGGGATGCTCTACGTGTTTGGGGG
>NW_024510279.1:0-527 GCF_017590135.1 Pyrgilauda ruficollis | reverse complement strand
ATTGTCATTTTAGCCAAAGTGCTGGATTTTGGTAAAGAAGGCAGAAGAAAGGAGGATATTTAAATAACTTTAAAAGTGTCCTTTTAAGAGTTATTTTTTAAATTATTTTTATAACTAACTCAAGGGAGATTTTTATTCTTACAGGAATTGCTATACTAAATTGATTAGCTGCTCATCCTGACATTGTTCTTTGTCTCCAGAATTTGAGGGGTTTAGTGAAAGGAACTCATTAGAAATGCACTTTATAATTCCATACTATCCTACAGAAAACAAACAGCAAAAAAGCTTCTTCTGTCAGCCACCATTTACCCTGCAAGGATAGTAGGAATTAGTGAAATTGTTCTATATTGGATAAAGACATGTCTAATTACTAAATTATTCACTGTTACTGGTGGGCATTTTGAAAAAGTACACACTAAAGCCTGGTCTTTTTCTATTTATAATATGTACTGATATATCACCATGCCAGACTCACAGCTACATAAGCTGAGAAAATTGCACTGTTGACAGTCACATCTTTTACCAAG
>NW_024510278.1:0-527 GCF_017590135.1 Pyrgilauda ruficollis | reverse complement strand
GGAATTTTGGGGAATTTTTGGGTGTAAACCCCAGAATTCTGGGGAAATTGGGTTGGAAAATATGAATTTTGGGTTTAAAAAACGCAGAATTTTGGGCAATTTTGGGCGAAAAACTGGAAATCTGGGATGAACAATGGGAATTTGGGGTGAAAAATGGGAATTTTGAGTGGGAAAAATGGGAATTCTAAGGATTTTTGGGAATTTTTGGTAGGAAAATCGGGATTTTGGGTGGAAAACTAGGAATTTTGGGAATTTTGAGGAGAACAATGGGAAGATTTGGGAATTTGGGGTGGAAAAGGGAATTTTGGGTGGAAAAATGGGGATTTTGTTGGGGAAACCAGGGATTTTTTGGAATTTTGGGGAGGAAAAAAGGGAATTTTGGGAATTTTTGGGTGGAAAAGGGATTTGGGGTTGGAAAAAATGGGAATTTGGGGGCGTTTTAGGTGGAAAAATGGGAATTTTGGGGTAGAAAAGTGGAATTTTTTGGGATTTTCACGGGTTTTTTTTAATTTTCTCGGGGTGGGGGT
>NW_024510277.1:1589-7519 GCF_017590135.1 Pyrgilauda ruficollis | reverse complement strand
GGACACTGGGCTGGGGACACTGAGGGGGCCCCGGCCTCGCTGGGGACACCGAAGGGGACCCGGGCCATGCTGGGGACACTGAGGGGACCCCGGCCTCGCTGGGGACAGCGCGGTCCCCGGCCCCAGCAGGTGGCAGCTCTGAAAAGTGACCGTTTATTGGAAGCAAATCCGGGGGGTTGGGGACAACACGGGGCGGGGGACAGAGGGGACACGGGGACACCCCGGGGGGGCCCCGGCTAAAAACACCGACTTTAAAAAACACCAGAATCGGGGCCACCCCCCAAAGCCGCCCTGGGGGGTGGGGACAGGCTGGGGGCGGCCGCGAGGGGCGGGGGGCACGGCGGGGCCGGGAGGGTCCCGGGCTCTGTACAGGGGAGGGGGCTCAGCTGCGGGGGGGGTCCCGCTCCTTGGGCTCGCTGTCCTCGGGGTACGCGTGCCACGTCAGCCGCTCCTCGTAGAACGCGATGACAATCTGGGGACACTTGAGGTTGGCCTCCTTGGCCAGCACCAGGTCAGCCTCGTCAGTGTCCTTCCTGGGGACACAGGGACAGGCTGGGGCACGGGGACACGGGGACACAGGGACAGGCTGGGACACGGGGACACGGGGATGGGGACATGGGGACACGGGGATGGGGACACGGGGACAGGCTGGGGCACGGGGACACAGGGACAGGCTGGGGCACGGGGATGGGGACACGGGGACACAGGGACAGGCTGGGGCATGGGGACACGGGGATGGGGACATGGGGACAGGCTGGGACACGGGGACAGGCTGGGGACAAGGGGACAGGCTGGGGACACAGGGATAAACTGGGGGACACGGACACAAAGTGGGGACAAGGACAAACTGGGGGGACAGCAAGGCACAAACACAAACTGGGGGCTCACGGGGGACACAGTCACAAACTGGGGGTGTCCAGGCGGCTCAGGGGACACCGGGGACAGCGAGGTGGCTCAGGGGACGCTGGGGACAGCGAGGTGGCCTCACCACTTCATGAGGAACATGAGGTCCCCGCAGGAGTCGGTGGCCCCGATGATCTTCTCGGGCTCCAGCCCCCGCTCGAAGCCGCGGGCGATGTCATTGCTCTGGGGGGAATGGGATTTTGGGGGAGGAGAGGTCAGGAAGGGTCCCAGCGTGGTGGCACTGCGGGAGTGGCCACTGTCCCTTCCCCGGTGGCCCGTCCTGGAGTCCCCGTGGAGAGGGTGCTGGGTGCCACTGTCCCCAGTCCCTGTCCCCATCCCATCCCCATGTCCCCTCCCTGTGTCCCCATCCCCATGTCCCTGTCCCCTCCCTGTGTCCCTATCCCCATCCCATGTTCCCACCCCCTCCCCATGTCCCCAGCTGTCCCCTCCTGATGTCCCCATCCTCACCCAGTGTCCCTGTCCCCAGTGTCCCCTGTCCCCTCCCGGTGTCCCTGTCCCCGGTGTCCCCCCTCACCCTCCCGCTGTCCCTGTCCCCTCCCTGTGTCCCTGTCCCCTCCTGCTGTCCCTGTCCCTGTGTCCCTGTCCCCTCCCGCTGTCCCTGTCCCCTCCCTGTGTCCCTGTCCCCTCCCTGTGTCCCTGTCCCCTCCCGGTGTCCCCTCTCACCTCTCTCTTCTTCTTGGCTCTGCCGTCCTCCCCGGGCAGTCCCTTGCGCTTGGCGCCCTCGGGGCGCTCCCGGGGCCGTGTCCCCTCGCTGTCCCTCATGTCCCTCATGTCCCTCATCCTGCGGTCCTTGCGCAGGAACTGCGAGATCAGCTCGGGGCAGTCCAGGTTCTTCTCGGGCTCCCACGTGTTGTGCTCCCTGGGGACACCCGGGGACAGGGGACACCGGGGACAGGGTCAGGGACACCCGGGACACCCGGGGATAGGGTCAGGGGACATCCGGGGACAGGGTCAGGGACAGCCAGGACAGGGTCAGGGGACACCTAGGGACACCCGAGGACAGGGTCAGGGACACCCGGGGACACCCAGGACAGGGTCAGGGACACCCAGGACAGGGTCAGGGACGCCCGGGACACTTGGGGACAGGGTCAGGGGACACCTGGGGACACCGGGGATAGGGTCAGGGACACCCAGGGACACCCAGGGACAGGGCCAGGGACACCCAGGGACACCTGGGGACAGGGTCAGGGGACACCCGGGGACACCGGGGATAGGGTCAGGGACACCCGGGGACACCGGGGATAGGGTCAGGGGACACCCGGGGACAGGGTCAGGGACACCCGGGACACCCAGGACAGGGTCAGGGACGCCCAGGACAGGGTCAGGGACGCCCAGGGCGCTGTCCCCTCCCGGGCGCTGTCCCCGTGTCCCCGCGGTGGGTCACTCACTCGGAGAAGCCCTTCCACTTGAGCAGGTACTCGGCCTGGCCCCTCACCACGCGCCGATCCAGAACCTTCTCCACCACATACTCCTCCTCCTCCCCCGAGGCAGGGTCAGGGGACACCTAGGGACACCCGAGGACAGGGTCAGGGACACCCGGGGACACCGGGGATAGGGTCAGGGACACCCGGGGACACCGGGGATAGGGTCAGGGACACCCGGGGACACCGGGGATAGGGTCAGGGACACCCAGGGACACCCAGGGACAGGGCCAGGGACACCCAGGGACACCTGGGGACACCGGGGATAGGGTCAGGGACATCCCGGGGACACCCAGGACAGGGTCAGGGACACCCAGGACAGGGTCAGGGACGCCCAGGGCGCTGTCCCCTCCCGGGCGCTGTCCCCGTGTCCCCGCGGTGGGTCACTCACTCGGAGAAGCCCTTCCACTTGAGCAGGTACTCGGCCTGGCCCCTCACCACGCGCCGATCCAGAACCTTCTCCACCACATACTCCTCCTCCTCCCCCGAGGACGAGCTGTCGGCTGCCCGCCGGCTCCTCCTGCCCATAGCGCAGCCACCGCTCTGGGGACAGGGACAGGAATGTCACCGTGGGACAGCAGTGTCACCCAGGGGATCCTCCTGCCCACAGCACAGCCACCGCTCTGGGGACAGGGACAGGAACAGCAATGTCACCGTGGGAATGTCACCGTGGGACAGGGAATGTCACTGCTCCTCCTGCCCACAGCGCAGCCACCGCCCTGGGGACAGGGACAGGGACAGCAGTGTCACCGTGGGAATGTCACTGTGGGACAGGGCACTGCTCCTCCTGCCCACAGCGCAGCCACCGCTCTGGGGACAGGGACAGGGACAGGAATGTCACCATGGGAATGTCACCGTGGGACAGGACACTGTCCACCGGCTCCTCCTGCCCACAGCACAGCCACCGCTCTGGGGACAGGGACAGGGACAGGAATGCCACCATGGGAATGTCACCGTGGGACAGGGCACTGCTCCTCCTGCCCACAGCACAGGCACCGCCCTGGGGACAGGGACAGGGACAGCAGTGTCACCGTGGGACAGGGAATGTCACCCAGGGGATCCTCCTGCCCACAGCGCAGCCACTGCCCTGGGGACAGGGACAGGAATGTCACCATGGGAATGTCACCGTGGCACAGGGAATGTCACTGCTCCTCCTGCCCACAGCGCAGCCACCGCTCTGGGGACACGGCGTTGTCACCCGGGGGGGACAGGGGACAGCTCGGGGGGGGTTTGGGGTCATCCCAGGACCCCCAAAGGGAGATTTGAGGCTCCTGGAGCCCCTGAAAGGGGACACTGGGGTCATTTTGGGATCCCCAAAAGGGATCTGGGGACACCTGGGATCCCCAAGAGGGATTTGGGGTTATTTTGGGATCCCCAAAAGGGATCCAGGTTCATTTTGGGATCCCCAAAAAAGATCTGGGGTAATTTTGGGATCCCCAAAAGGGATCTGGGGTAATTTTGGGATCCCCAAAAAAGATCTGGGGTAATTTTGGGATCCCCAAGAGGGATCTGGGGTCATTTTGGGATCCCCAGGAGGGATTTGGGGTCATTTTGGGATCCCCAAGAGGGATCTGGGGTAATTTTGGGACCCCCAAAAGGGATTTGGGGTCATTTTGGGATCCCCAAGAGGACTTTGGGGTCATTTTGGGATCCTCAAAGCAGATCCCAAGGGGGAACACAGCAGGGGCCAATTCCTAAAAACCAGCGAGGATTTAGGCACAAAGAAACACGACTTGGGGAAAAAAAAACCCCAAAAAAACCCCCAAAAAACCAGACAATTCAGGCAGAGCAAAATAGAATTTAAAATAAATCCCCTAAAATCGAAGGGGGGGAGATTTGGGAGCAGGGAAATGGAATTTGGGCTAAACCCCTTAGAAACGAGGGCCATTTAAAAAAAAAGACGCTTTAAGAAAACCCCAATTTGGGATATTTTTCCCCCTCAAGCCAGGATTTCTTTCTTCCCAAGGCAGCCCCGTGAGGGACCGGGGAATTCCTCGCTCCCGGCTGGAATTTCCTGCCGGATTCCCGGGAGTTTTGGGCGGGAACCGCGAGGCTCGGGGCGGATTCCTGAGGGGAAGCGGGGCCGGTTTGGGTGGGAAAAGGCGATTTTGGAAGGGAAAAGCCGCGGCGGAGCCGCCGATCCCGGCAATCCTGAGGGAACAAAGGGCCGGCGCCGCGCCGAGGCCGAAGGCGCCTTTCCAGCGCTGAACCCCGCAGCTCTGAGGGAAAAGCCGCCGCTTTGAGGCGGGAAAGCGCCGGTTTGAGGCGGAGCGCGGCGGTCTGAGGGCAAACCCCGCGGTTTTGGGGGAAAAAGCCGCAGATTTGGGTTCAAAGCGCCGCTGTGGGGCCCGGTACGCGGGGCTGGGGGCGGGGTTAGAAGCGCGCCGCGACACGCCATTGGTCAGAGCCGCCGCACGCTAGAGAGATGATTGGCTGAGAGCCCCGCCGCTCGCCACACCCCGCCGCGCTACTATTGGAAGGTGGAACCGTCACTCCAAGCGCCGCCCCGCCCTCACTTCGCCGCTATTGGTCAGTGCACCTGTCAATCCATGCTCAGGCCCGCCTCCCGTTCGATGCTATTAAATAACGCGCCCATCACTCCGCGCGTGGCCCCGCCTCCTGCCCGCATCCATTGGCCAGCGCGCCTGTCCGTCACAGCGGCGGACCCGCCCCCGCGCTGCCGCCCATTCATCCGCCGCCCGCCGCCGCCGCTACCTGCGCGGGGAGCGGCTCCGGCGCGGGCCCGTCCGCCGCGGTTTGGCCGCCGCTCCGCGCTGCCGCCGCTCCGCGCTCCGCCCGCCAAAACCGCCCGCAGCGCGCAAGCGCCGCCGGCCGCGCTCCGCGCATGCGTCCGCCCGCCTTTTTCCCCCCCCTCCACCCAGAAAACCCGCCGCGATTGGCGCATGCGCTGCTCCGGGCGCACCTTGGGGCCGGCGGGCGGGCGGCCCCTGCTCGCCGCCGCCGGGAGTCGCCGCCGCCGCCCCGCTCTGCGCCCGCCGCGCCGCGCTCGCCGAGATGCGCTGGGCCCGCCGGCCGCCCGCGCTGAGCGACGGCCGCGCCCGCCAATAGGGACCGTCCCCCCGCGCGGCCAGCCAATGAGCGCCTCCTTGGGGGCGGGCCCTCCGCCGCTCCAACCAATCAGCCGCTCGCCGAGGAGTCTCCGGGCCGGAGCGGGAAAAGCCGCGCGGGGCGTGGCGACAGCAATTCCCTCCAATCACCGCGGCGCGGGGGCGGGACGTTTCGCGGATCAGCCAATCAGCTGCGCCTCCCAGGGCGGAGCGCGGCGAGCCATCCAATGGGGCGGCGGCGCCGGGAGGCGTCAGCCAATGGGAGGCGGCGCGGGGGCCGTGAGGGCGGCGGGGGCGGCGGGGTGAGGCGGCGGCGCTCGCGTCGCTCGGCCCCTTTCCGTGTCGGCCCTCGCAGAGGGAGCATCGCGCGCTGCCGCCACCGCCCGGCCCGCCCCGCCCCGCGCCGCCGCCATGGCCAAGGCCGAGGTCAGCGCTCGCCCCGCGTTCCCGCTCGCCGATCCGCGCGCGTTGTTTTTTTTTTATTTTTTTCAATCCCGTACGCGCCCCCCCACAGGCT
>NW_024510277.1:0-983 GCF_017590135.1 Pyrgilauda ruficollis | reverse complement strand
GGGTTTGGGATGTCAGGAGCTGGGGGGGAGGGGGGGGTCCCAGGAGGGCTTTTTGGGTCTCAGGAGGGGTTTTGGGGTGTCAGCCCCCCCTGGAGCTGGGTGAGGGGGTGTTGGGGGGGATTTTGGGGTGTGAGGAGCTGTGGGGGGGGTCCCAGGAGGGATTTTGGGGTGTCAGCCCCCCCTGGAGCTGGGTGAAGGGATTTTGGGGGGGGGTTGGGGTTTCTCAGCCCCCTCCATGAGCTGAGTGAGGGGATTTTGGGGCTCCCCAGCCCCATGACCCCGTCTCAGGGGGTTTTGGGGTCTCCCTCACCCCATCCCTACCCCTTTGAGGGGGTTTTGGGGTCCCCCTGACCCCCCATGAGCTGTGTGAGGGGGTTTTGGGGTCCCCCTGACCCCCCATGAGCTGGGTGGGGGGGTTTTGGGGGTCCCCAGCCCTGTGAGCCTGTCTCGGGGGCTTTGGGGTTTCTCTGACCCTGTCTCGGGGACTTTGGGGTCCCCCCGACCCCGTCTCGGTGGTTTTGGGGTTCCTCTGACTCTGTCTCAGGGGGTTTTGGGGTCCCCTGAGCCCGTCCCTGCCCTTTGAGGGGGTTTTGGGGTTTCTCTGACCCTGTCTCAGGGGGTTCTGGGGTCCTCTGACCCCGTCTCGGGGGTTTTGGGGTTTCTCTGACCCTGTCTCAGGGGGTTCTGGGGTCCCCTGAGCCCATCTCGGGGTTCTGGGGTCCCCTGAGCCCATCTCGGGGTTCTGGGGTCCCCTGAGCCTGTCTCAGGGGGTTTTGGGGTCCCCTGAGCCCATCTCGGGGTTCTGGGGTCCCCTGAGCCCGTTGGTGCCCCGCAGTCCCCGAAGGAGCCGGAGCAGCTGCGGAAGCTGTTCATCGGGGGCCTGAGCTTCGAGACCACGGACGAGAGCCTGCGCAGCCACTTCGAGCAGTGGGGCACGCTCACCGACTGCGTGGTGAGGCACCCCGGAACGGGCTGGGCACCCC
>NW_024510276.1:0-527 GCF_017590135.1 Pyrgilauda ruficollis | reverse complement strand
ACACCAACCCTAAGGCATTTCATTCTTAACCTTTTCCACGACACAAATGGTCTTTCCTTTGATTCCCTGTGAGACTGTTCCTTTCCAAATGGGAAATTTCTGTCAGTAGCAGCACATTTTCCTACAAGCACCTAACAGATGCACAAGCACTTAACAACTGAGTACATAAATTGTTTTATGTACTCAGAGTAGAAAATTCCCAAACTTTACCATGTCATATATGTTAATGTTACCCTTGAAAATGTTTCACCTTCATTTTCTCTTGATAGACCAAGAGAAAATACACCTTTGCTGCCTTAAAAGCATTTATCATGCTATACTACATACTGAAAAATGAAGTGGGTCAAAGTGAAGCTGGACAGAGAAAATGGCAGAAGGGCTTGCAAATAACATTTAAAACCCCCTAAACCTACACACTTTGTGTATTTCCCTTTATAAAAAGTTGTACATTTTACTGTAAATAATAGTTTATAATTAAAATGTTTCTTCCCAGAAGAGAAAAAGAAGTCTCAACATCACTGTAATTT
>NW_024510275.1:0-527 GCF_017590135.1 Pyrgilauda ruficollis | reverse complement strand
GTGCTGGACAAAGCCTCATCTGGGAATGGATATGTATCTGTCCCTCAGTTCCCAGAATCCTGCATTCAGATGTATGTCCTTGATGGTCCTGTCTATCTGAGGTGGACATCTTCATGGGCCATCATCATGGGAGTTTTCTCGTTTCGTTCATGCCATCGGGAGTGCGCATCTCCTGTGCGGGCTGGGTTTTCTCTGTATGTCAATGATACACCTCCTCCTCGGCTGCGAGTTGTGGCTTTCGTCATCCTGTGTGGCAATCTCCCTCTCTCCTTTGCTGGCGTGATCTTAAGACTTTATTTTATATTACATTAATAATCTTACATTTCCAGCACGAATTACCACCTTTTTCATAACAATCCCCCCTCTCTTTTTATTAATCCATTAATTCGTGCTGTTCTTCTAAAAATATTTATACATACTTATTTTTAGCCCTCTTTCCCCCTTTTTTTTTAATTTTCCATGTGCGTGATCCTACCTATTTTGTGCTCAAACAAAGAAGACATAAGCATAAACATTATTCAGTCCCA
>NW_024510274.1:0-527 GCF_017590135.1 Pyrgilauda ruficollis | reverse complement strand
TTTCCCCTTTCTGGCTGGATGTTTTTTTCTCTCTGTCCCTTTCTGGCTAATGGTGAAAAAATGGGATTTTTGGGGTTAAATTAATGGGAAATGGAGATTTGGGGGGACTGGGACAAACTGGGAGGGGACTTGGGGTGAAACAATGGGAAAAAATGGGGAAAAAAAGACAAAAAACGGTGAAAAAACTGCAAAAAAAGGGGATTTTGGGGGTAAAATGGGATAGAAATGGGAATTTTGGGGTCAAAATGGGATAAAAATGGGAATTTTCGGGGTAAAATGGGATAAAAATGGGAATTTTGGGGGTAAAATTGATGGGAAAATGGGGATTTGGGGGCAGGGAGGGACTGGGAGAGGATTTGGGACATTTTGGGGGGAAATTTGTGTATTTTGGTTAAATTTTGTGTAATTCTGGATTAATTTTGGTATAATTGTGGTGGAATTTTGTATATTTGGGTGCAAATTTGGGGTGTTCTGGGCAGGTTTTGGACGAGTTTTGCGCGTTTTGGATAATTTTGGGTTAATTTTGG
>NW_024510273.1:0-527 GCF_017590135.1 Pyrgilauda ruficollis | reverse complement strand
AGCCCCCAGACCCACTCCAGTGGCCAGACCCCCAAGCCCCCCGCCCAGCCCTCGCCCAGCCCGGGTCCCCCTCCCCTCGTGGAGGAGCGCGCCCATGGCTTGGTCACCTACCTGACCATCGGCCACCCGGTGCCCGCCCTGGTGGTCCGGGGGGTCCGCGACCGCCTGGTCCTCACCTACCCGCACCAGGCCCACCCCCTCAAGTCCACGCGGTTCTACCTGCTGGTGGTGGGCGGCGCCGAGCCCTCGCAGGGGCTGCTCTTCTTCCGGCAGGACCAAGCGCACATCGACCTCTTCGTCTTCTTCTCGGTCTTCTTCTCCTGCTTCTTCCTCTTCCTGGCCGCCTGCGTGCTGCTCTGGAAGGCCAAGCAGGGCCTGGACGCGCGGCACGAGCGGCGCCGGCACCGCCAGGAGATGTCCAAGATGGCGGCCAGGCCCTTCGCCAGGGTCACCGTGTGCTTCCAGCACTGCGGCCACCGGCCGCGGCCGCCGGGCTACCAGAACCCCGGGGGCGGCTACCAAAACCC
>NW_024510272.1:0-527 GCF_017590135.1 Pyrgilauda ruficollis | reverse complement strand
CAGGACCGCCCAGCCCCCCGGGAGCCCCCCCAGGGACCCCCACCCACCTGGATGTGGCACTCGGCCACGAAGCGGAGCTGGGCGAGGAGGGTCCTGAGCAGGGGGGCCAGGTCCTTCCCCGCCACCCCCAGCATTCGCTGCAGAGCCAGCGCCCCAAAGTGAAGCCCCCAGAGGTCGGAGCAGGCGCTGTCCTGGGGGGGCCAGGTGGGGATTTGGGGGGTCGGGGGGCTCAGGAACAGGGAGGGATTTGGCGGGGGCACACGTGGGATTCGGGGGCGGGGGGGGTCTCGCTCACCGGCTCCAGGTTGCTGGGCATCGCCACGGGGTAGTCGAGGAGCAGCCAGGGGGTCTGTGGGAGGGGTCAGGGGGTCCCCAAAAGGGCTGCGGGGGGCGCTCGGGGGGTCCCCAGCGACCCTTTGGGGGTGAAGGGGCGCAGTCAGGGGGTTTTCGGGACCCTTCCCTGGGGAACGAGGGAGCTCGGGGGGCGCTGGGGGGGAATCTTTTGGGTCCCGTAGGGATCCCGGGGG
>NW_024510271.1:0-527 GCF_017590135.1 Pyrgilauda ruficollis | reverse complement strand
GCACAAGCCTGACAGAGTTCAAGAAGTTCTTGGACAATGCTGAGCACATGGTGTGACTCTTGGAGTGAGCTGTGTAGGGCCAGGAGTTGGAGTCAGCGATCCTTGTAGCTCAGGACATTCTGTGATTTATTTCTCTATCAGACCAGCCCCTTCCTCTTTGCTTGGCACACCTGCCTGAGTAAGACAGTTTTAGGCTCATAACCTGCTCCCTGAAAGACTCCCACAGCACTGGGCTGGAGTGCCCTTAAGTGGGGCAGGGAGAGGCACTCTCCTTGTCCTAGTCCCATGCACACAAGCCTGGATGGGAAAAATAGCTTAGTGCCATGTTTTTTGGATTTGATTATCCTCTGTGCCATACATCCTGGCTTGGCCCAACACATGGCTGGCTGACCATTGCATCTTGTGCATGATGGTACCTGGGAGCAGGAAGGACACTGCAGTTCTCTTTCTCATACCGAAATTCCATGTGTTGGAATGAGCTTAGCGCTAGTGCGGTGTGCCCTTGGCTGTGGTTGTTTTCTCACTCC
>NW_024510270.1:0-527 GCF_017590135.1 Pyrgilauda ruficollis | reverse complement strand
TTTTTGGTTTAAATTATTGTATGTATGTTTTGAAAAGCATTGCTGATAAGCAAATGGCTAAAATAGCATATTGGCTTGCACAAACAATTCCCTCTCTAGACAATTAAACACATTTAAAGCTTTGCTTTGTTGTCTCATTGTCAAGAATTGCCCAATCTGTTTGAGAATTAATATTTAGAAACTCTTAAGTAATGGCTTGATAAGAGACCTGTTGTGAAATGCCAGACCCATGGAAGGAAATGATAAAATTTAAGTTAATTTTAGCAAAACAAAAATTCTTCTTCCTGTGCTGAAGTGAGTCAGAGCTTGACTCACTTTTGTCACAGAATTTAGGTGGATATGGATGTTCCACTAAGTGTTAAAGCTGTGATTTAAAACTGAGACAACTTGCTAAGAACTGCAGTAATTCTTCCTTCAGACTTTTTCCTGAGCCACCATGAGGAGAAACCCTTCCCTTACACTCACCAGAACTTGGGTTATGAGCTGGGCACAGGCTGCTGTATCCTTCTCTTCACGTTTCCCATCAA
>NW_024510269.1:0-527 GCF_017590135.1 Pyrgilauda ruficollis | reverse complement strand
CCCCCCAGAGCCCCCTGCCCACCTTGGCCCAGTCGGGCCGCAGCTCCAGCGTGCGGCAGGCATCGGCCAGGGCCCGGCTGTAGTCGCCGAGGCGCGCGTAGGCGGCCGAGCGGTTGCTGAACAGGACGTGGTTGTTGGGGTCCCGGGCGATGGCGGCCGAGTAGTGCCCCACGGCCGCCCCCACGTCCCCCGCCGCCAGAGCCCGGTTCCCCCGCTCCTTCAGCTCCTGAGCCTGCGGGGAGCGCACCGGGAACGGGACAGGGAACGGGAACGGGAGAGGGAACGGGAACGGGACAGGAACGGAGAGAGAACGGGACAGGGAACGGGAACGGGACAAGGAACGGGAGAGAGACAAGGAACGGGAGAGGGAACGGAGAGAGAACGGGAGAGGGAAAAGGAGAGGGAACGGGAGAGGGAAAAGGAGAGGGAACGGGAGAGGGAACGGGACAGGAACGGGAGAGAGAACGGGACAGGAACGGGACAAGGAACGGGAGGGAGAGAGGGTGAGGAAGAGGAGGCACGGGACA
>NW_024510268.1:0-527 GCF_017590135.1 Pyrgilauda ruficollis | reverse complement strand
CCCAAATTTTGGCGGGAAACCCCCAGATTTTGGCGGGAAAACCGAAAATTTTTGGCGGGAAACCCCAATTGTCCCACCTTTTAAACCCAAATTTTGGCGAGAAACTTCCAGAATTTGGCAGGAAAATCCCAAATTTTGGCGGGAAACCCCAATTTTCCCACCTTTTCAAGCCAAATTTTGGCGGGAAAATCCCAAATTTCGGTTGGGAAACCCCAAATATTAGCAACACTCCCCAAATTTTTGGCGGGAAACCCCAATTTTCCCGCTCTTTTCAATCCATATTTTGGCGGGAAAACCCCAGATTTTGGCGGGAAAATCCCTTCCCCCCAAAGTTTTGGCAGCAAACGCCCAAATTTTGGCGGGAAAACCCCAGATTTTGGCGGGAAAATCCCAAACATTTTGGCGGGAAAACCCAACTTTCCCACCTTTTGAACCCAGATTTTGGCGGGAAAACCTAATTTTCCTGCCTTTTCCCGCCAAAATTTGGCGGGAAACCCCCCATTTTGGCGGGAAAATAACCCAAATTT
>NW_024510267.1:0-527 GCF_017590135.1 Pyrgilauda ruficollis | reverse complement strand
TGAGGGGATTTGAGAGATATTGGGGAGATCTGAGGGGATTTGGGGAGAGGGAGATCTGAGGGGGATTTGGGGGAATTTTGGGGGATTTGGGGAATTTTGGGGGGACCTGAGGGGATTTGAGAGATATTGGGGAGATCTGAGGGGATTTGGGGAGATCTGAGGGGATTTGGGGGAATTTTGGGGAGATCTGAGGGGGATTTGGGGAATTTTGGTGGGTTTGAGGGGATTTTGGGGAGTTTTGGGGGATTTGAGGAAACTTTGGGGGGATTTGAGAGAATTTTGGGGAGATCTGAGGAGATTTTGGTGGGATTTGGGAAATTTTGAGGGAATTTGGGGGATTTTGGGGAGATCTGAGGGGATTTGGGGAAATTTGGGGGGACCTGAGGGGAAATTTGGGGGGACCTGAGGGAATTTTGAGGGGATTTTGGGAAGTTTTGGACTTGGGGGAGATTTGAGGGAATTTTGGGAGATCTGAGGGAAATTCGGGGAGATTTGAGGCAATTTTGGGGAGTTTTGGGAGATCTGAG
>NW_024510266.1:2899-13739 GCF_017590135.1 Pyrgilauda ruficollis | reverse complement strand
AAATTTCCCTTAGAAAAATGAATTCCCCAAGCAATAAGGGTGCCCACAACATGGAAAGAGATACATCTTTGAGGAGGGCTCAGCTTAGGCTAAGATTGTTGCCCATCCTCAAACTCCGTTCATACACCCAGCAGAAAAAGGAAAATTAAAAAGCAAAAGACCCTTATATATATAACTTACAGATGCACTTGGGACCAATGCCCATTGGGTCAATGAAAATCTGCTGGGCAGGTGCTCAGCCTGTCAATTGCCCTCCGTTACTCCGGCAGTTCTCGTCCCCTTCAGTCTTTGGAGGGTCCCGGTCACCCTTCGGATAGCGCCCACTAAAATGTGAGGGGTTCTCCTGGGGAAAGTGGATGCACCAAGAGCAACTTTTGTCCCGCAGCGGGAGGCTGCAGGAGACGCTTCTTCAGGGATCTCTTTGTGGCCCAGCGTGGCCACACTTGGGTGCCACTAGCTGCGGCAGGTGCTGCTCAGAGCGTTGCAACCTTCCTGAAGAAACTTCTTGAAGAAGACACCTCGGGGACACAGGCATGTCTGTGCTCATGCCAAGTGATTTCAGATCTTCTGTGATCTGAGCAATGCAAAAGGAGAGATGATGTCTTCATGTGGGGTTCCAAGGAGAACCTTTATTGAGCTTCATCCTCAGAAGGCTCCAGGGACAAAAAGCCACTCAGGCAGAGAAAGCCAGGGTTTATATTGGGATCTCGAAGGGCAGGACAGAACTGGAGCCCATGGGATGAGGGCACAGGGGCAGAACAAAGGGGAAGGACCAGTGGGTTGCAAGGGATCAACACAGAGCAACAAAGAATTCTGGGGGTGATCTTTTTGCTCTCCCTAACCAAGAGGTTGTGGCTTAGGGGTCGGTCCTCCAAGGCAGTACAGCAGGCTTTTCCTTGGCCAGTTCTCCAGCCTCCACACAAAGTACCTTAGAAACCTTGAGTATCTCAAAGTATTTTAGTGAGCCCCACTGAGTGTCAATATGAAGCTCTCAAGGGACCCGTTAAAGCAGATAATTCGGGCCATGATTGCACAAACCTTTCACAGAGTCTCTATCAAAATGGAAATACCAAGTTCCTTAAAATAACTGAAGTACCTTGAAGCATTAATGAGCCCCACTGAGTGTTGTTACTGACAAAGCCTCTCAAGGGACTAATTACAGCAGATAAATGGAGGCCATGTTTACACAAAGCTCTCAGAGACTCCAAGGCAAAAGGAAAGCCCAAAGTCCTTTGAAAAACCTGCAGTCCCTGGGAGCATTAAAGAGGCCCCCAGGGCCATTCCTGACCAAGGCTCCCCAGGGACTCCTTCCAGCAGATCCTTGAGGCCACTGGGATGTGGGGCAGGAGGGCAGGACAAGGGGCTGACAGTGCCCAGCCTGGCTGGGGCTGTGCCAGGAGGCCCCAGGGCCTCAGGACAAGGTGTCTCCTCACAGCCCTTGGTGGCACAGACCCTGCTGTGCCCAGGCCACCAAGATGGACAATTAAACTGGTCACTTTGGAGGACATGCTCATGCTTTTGCATGTCAGTTCTGTACCTCATGCTCCCAAGGCTTGTTACTCATCATGGAATATTTTAATAAAAACCCTCAGCTCTCCTGTTACATCTGAATAAAACTGCATAAGATCATGGAGAATTCTGCTGGCAGGAACAAGACAAGAGCCTTCCGACACTCGCTTGCAGCTGTCCTGGGATTCTGCAGCCCTTTGTGAAAAGCTGCTGTAGACAGAGTGTTTGGAGTTGGTTTGGGCCTTTATGAAAGATGTGGGGAACAGCGTGCAGGGCTCTCCTAGCAGAAAACTGTTTGTCCAAGCCCAGGGACATGGTGCTGGCAGAAGCGGAGCAGCCCCGCTCCCAGCCCAGGAGTCTGTGAGCTGAGCCACACCAGGGAGAAAAGGCACCGAGGGGCCCCAGCCCGGCTGCTTCACCTGCCGTGACCGTTCCATGCAGCTCTGCCACTGGGAGAAAGTCGACGCCGGACGAGCCACCGAGCTTTCATCAGCTGCCAGAACTACTCCGTGACAGCTCCTGTTCTTCCCGAGAGAGAACCCGGCGCCACCTTGTAACACGTGTCATGGGGGATCTGTATGTTAATGAACTGTTTGGGTTTTTTCCACTTTCATCTATTAGGAATAATTTCCTACTGCTGGAAAGGGATTGTTGGAACACTTTAGAGGAGATGACTCATTGCACAATATCCTGTTTTAGGTTGTCTCAAACTGTGTGAGACAGATGGCTTCACATAGGAACATCCCCAAGGCTGCTGAGGGAAAGGCACAGAGGAAGACAACCCGAGTATTTCTCAGGGAAATTCCTTGACACCAAACTAACCTGAGTTGTCAAACAGTGGACCTGACATTTTGAGACAAGGGGAAACTTTTCAGTGTGTTTGATCCAGGCTGGGTCATGCTCAAGGCAAAGGAGTGTCAGTGCACTTGGCTCCTTCTCTCCTCATTGTGGCCGGCACGCACAGGAGCCCCCAGCTCCTGCAGAAACCATCACAGCACTCAGTGGGAGCAAACTTGTGTCCAGTTCTCACCTGGAGCTGTGGTGCCCAGCATTGCACCACACTGGAATGAGGAACTGTTCCAGCTCTTTTAGAAGGAGCTAAGGAGGTTTGGCCTTCAGATCAGCTCCTTGCCAGCTCCTGATTTGCTGCCCTGGGTGAGCTGCTGCTTGTGGCAGCGCTTGTTTCACAGCTGACAGCCCTGCTCTGATGGCGAGCAGCCATTGCAGGAGCTTGTGCTGGTGACATTGAACCTTTCAGATCTTATTAAGGAAAGCTCAGAGCAGAACCTGTCAAAAGAGCATTGCCTGGGTGATGCTTTTAACATTAGATCTTTCCTCCACTGGTGTTCATGTCCAGGGGCCTGTGACCCGGACTGGACTGCCGCCTCCTAAAATTCCAAACAGCACAGGACGTCTCCCAGAGGCAACCTGGTACCACCTCCAACTCGGGCTCCCCTGGCAGTGCTAATTGCCTCCTGCAAACTGACATCAGGAAACTGGGCTGGTCAGTTTTGTTTCCCATGAAAAAGGGCTGGCATTCGTGTCCATGGGCCTGCATCCAGCCCAGGGGCCTGTGGTCCCCCGTGGCCTGCCACCTCCTAAAATTCCGAACAGTGCACGACACCTCCCAGATCCAGGCTGCCAGCACCTACAACTCAGGCTGCTCTGGCAGTGCCAAGTGCCTTTGGCAAACTGACATCAGGAAACTGGGCTGAGCAGTTTTGTTTTCCATGGCAAAGGGCTGGCATTCGGTCCAGGGGCCTGTGGCGGAACAACTGCCCTGGGCCCCAGAGTCTCAGAGCTCAGGCGGGCACCGAAGACCAACAGGGAAAGGAAGGCAACAGGACAGGTCTCAGCTTTTCTCTTGAAGAAGACACCTCATGTGCAGAGCCCTCAAACCATGCAGCAGATCAACACTCCCACCCAACTTGGTGTCACCAGAGTTCCATGAAGCCCTAGAGTGTCACAAAGTCCCTTGGATCCTTGGGCCCTGCAGTGTCACAGTGGCCCCTTGGCCCTGTGGTGCCATGTCGTGCATAGTGTAACCACGGTCCTCCTAACTTCACCAGGCCCCGCGGTGTCACAATGGCCCCTTTTTTGCCCAAGGCCCTGCAGTGTCACAATCATCAGAGAATCAGGCTGGAAAAGACCTCAGAGAGCATCAAGTCCAACCTGGGACCTAACACTACCTGGTCACCCAGACCATGGCTCTGAGTGCCACATCCAGTCTTTCCTTGAACACTTCCAGGGACAGTGAGTCACCCACCTCCCTGGGCAGCCCATTCAGTGCCCAATTGTTTCAGTAAGGTCATAAAATTGTAAAGGAAGGCCTCATAAAATCAAGCCTGCTCTGGCTAGCCTTTCTTTTCTTTTAAGGGAAAGCTCACACTTTGCAAGTTCCCATGTGAAAGCAATCCTGTTGTGAGCAGTTTGTTAACATGACAATCTATTTCTGAGCCAAAAGCAACTACCACCTGTATAAAGTGGTTTTACACCTTTAGATAGTAAAATGAAAACTATGTCTCACAAGCAATTTTTCCTGCACTTACACACCAGGGGTTTGAGTGATCAAGCAATACAGGGTGACAAGTAATGCCGGCCTCAGGTTTATGTACAAAATCATGAACTTGATGGGACTGCTGTGGAACAGGTCTCGAGCTGTTTATTTTCCAGCATCAGTCTCATTACATGGTTAGGACAATGGGAAGATACCAGCGGCTCATGTTGTTGACAGCAGCCGCAGAATTCAGTGTTACAACTCAAATTATAAACTTGACAGTAGTTTTATCCAACTACTATAAGCACACATAGCTTCAGTTAAAACAATGCTTGCTTATTTAGAATACAATACCTGCTTGTAAGCTTTAAAATACAATGCACAGAGCTCCATTATTAAGCTTAGAACTTCCTAATATCTTGCTAGATATACTTTTCTGCAGCTTAGAAAATTAT
The DNA here is from genome assembly GCF_017590135.1 of Pyrgilauda ruficollis. NCBI lineage: Eukaryota > Metazoa > Chordata > Aves > Passeriformes > Passeridae > Pyrgilauda > Pyrgilauda ruficollis. The sequence continues at coordinate 9,278 of NW_024510266.1, read as the reverse complement.
TCTAGTCAAGTGTTAATACCATTGTTTTATTTGTCCTTGCTTTCTACATCTCATATAACTTCTCTGCTCACCAGTCTTATGGCTACTGCTTAGCTGTAATTGCAGTTGTGCTTACAATAGTCCATGATCTCAGCAGTGGGCAAGAGCCACTGTCTTTTTGGTCCAGTGGTCAGCTCGCTTTGGTCAGCTGGCCTTCACACACACACAGCTGGCCTTCCCCCCCCCACTGCGACAGGGATTTCAGTCTCAGTCCTTGAAAGGGGAGCTTATGGGGGTCTCATGTCTCAGTCCTTGAGGGAGAGGTTTCTCCCATCTCAGTCCATCTGTCACGGTGGTTGTACATTAAATGGAGGGTCTTTTTCCTTGGGGACCACCAAAAGGTCATTCCAGAGAGAAAGTCCAGCCAAGTAAAGAGGTGGGGAAATTCCAGAACTAGGGTTGCAAAGTGGTGCAGGTGAAGGAGGGCAGAGTGTCCCTTTCCTTTTCACTGAGTGCAGCGTTCCATGAGGTGAACAAACACACCTGTGAACAATGGTTTTGCTTGCCAGAACCAGATTCCAGAATGGGATCTTTCTTTCTTTCCCCGGTGGTCCCAGTTTCTGTCCTTTTCACAACAATCGTGATGCAAAAAATGAGGAAAATTTTGGGCAGACATTTACAGCCCAGGGACATTTCTCTTGAATGATCATTAAACCCCTTCAGCAAACCTAGGTGTGTGCTTGTGTGTCTGTCCATGTGTCTGGATTTCTACTGTCCTTGTAGTCTGCTGGCCAGGGCATTGCAGAGTCCCTTTGTGGGGGCAAGGGCCCTTGTGGAGCTGTGACCAGGTCTGAGCCTGGGGTTGTGGTGGTGTTGGAGCCTTATTGGGGATGGGGTCTCTGGCACTCTGTATGTGGAGCAGCTGTGCAGAGAGGGGCCCAGGTGCTCTGAGAGGGCACAATAGCTGCAGGTGTGAAAGGGTGAGAGGCAGGTCAGGGTATATTCCCTTCTGGAATATGCTCTGGAGCTGGAGACAGGACCAGTTTGGTACCTGCAGGGTTGAGAAATGGGGTGGTGTGGATGTGGGAAATGCTACAACTGAGCAATTCCTGAAGCCTCAGCCTTGTCTGCAGGTCATCAGCATCCCCCATTGCCTGCAGATCCCAGTTATGCAGCTGATCCTATTGCCCATGACCCCATTGTTCTCCCACATGCCATATTTGGGGCTGGCGTCAGCTCTACAGTGTCCTGCAGGGAAAGTTCCAGGAGGGGAGGAGCACTGGGAGATGCGGGGATCTGGCTCTACAGGACTGTTGGAGGATGGATTGTGTTGGAGTAAGGATCAACTCACCTTTGGCTCTCTCCCTTGTCCCCCAGAGGTACTCAGGCCCATGCAGGGGCACCTGCCCCATGCAGGAATCCGGAGGGATGGCAGGCAGGGGACTGGATGCATGCCACAGGTGGGATGGACTCTGTGCCAGGGCTGGGCTTGTAGCCAGCACTGGGGACTATGCCAAGCCAGGCTTTGGCCTGGGGGCTGTCAGGGAAGGTGCAGGACAGAGTCCTGGGAGGGCTATATGTGCTCCTGGCCTGGTGCACCCTCAACCAATGCTTCCCAGTGAGAGAGGAAGAGGAAGGTGGCTGTGCTCAGTGTAGCCCTGCTCTTCTGCATCCTGCTGTGCCCCTCAGCATGGGCCAAGGTTTGGCCTGATATCATAATGTCCCCACATCCCGTCCTTTGTAGCCTCCTATCCCATCCTTTTGGCCTCCTCAGACATCTCCTCCCCAGGTTCTCCTCTTACTTGTATTGCCCAAATGCCCTCCCACTGATCATTCCCAATTCCCTTTTTTCTCTTTTCCCCCTCAGTCCTTTTCCTTTCTCCCTGGCCATGGCCACGCTGTCCTCTGATACCATTCCCTTACTCATCCCCCACTCCCAAACCCTCTTCCAGTCCCAGTGGTTTTGTCCTTTTCCATCCTGTTTCTTCTGTCTCCATCAAGCCCCTTCCTTGCAATCCCATGTCCCTACAATGGAATTCCTTTCTTCTCTTCTGCATCCAACACGGCCCATTCCACACCCTCAGCCCAGTCCCTTGAGCTCTTCAGGTCACTCTACTTCAGTGTCTTTGATATCCTTGGAGTCTCTGAATTCCCATCCTATTGTCTCCACCTGCACCCTGATCCCTGCAGCCATGCACCCCCACAGCCCTATGAAGCTGAATCCAGACCAAACCTTTGTTATCTTTTCCAGGCACTACTGCAAGGGACTGAAAATGATCTCTGGGAGGCGAGTGGTGTGCTGGCATTAGAGGCCATCCTCTTTAGGAACTGGGGAGCAATTTGATCCTATTGTCCCTTGCTGGCACTAGGGACATCCCAGGGACCCAAAAGGTCTCCTGCTCTCTCTGCAGATGGATTGAGACAATGTTGAGATCGTGAAAACACCACTTGTGGGTACCATGAACTATGCTGACCTCAGACCCTACCCCCACATGGTCACCCCACCCCAGGCTACCCAAGTCTGTCCCAGCACAGCCCAGTGCACCCCTACCGATACCACAGAAAACACCCCTACCCCATGAAGTTTTCCCAGGGAACTTCCTTTCCCAGTGCCCCTGTTGCATTCCCATCCCTGTCACCCCAGGACTCACCTGAATGACCCAGGATGCAGCCCCTGCCCCAGGTGTGCCTCTTGGCCAGGATCCCAGTGCTTTTGGGCAGGAGCACAGCAGCTCCTGCATTCCCTACAGGCCTCTTGTCAAGGACCCCCTTGCTTTCCCCTGCCTCCAAGCCCAAGCCAGTGCCCTGCAGTGTGACTCTAATGAGTCCTTTTTGTCCCCAGCCCCCAGTGGCTGAAAAGTTGCTGAGTCTTGTGGTACAGAAATGCCTGGCTGCCTCTGTGGATGACTAGGTGAGCAGTGCCTGCAAAGACAGTAGTGGGTATAAGGATTTTTACATGTCCAGTGGACACAGGAGGTCGTCCTCTGGGCCTGTCATGTTTGGCCCTGTGTTTTAGGATTGGAAGTGTTCGTGACTCCTATGCCCTGTCTCGCTCCAGTAGCATGAGGAGATGATCATTCCTGGAGGATGCCCGTGATTCCTTTGGAGCCCTGGGCCATTTCCCTTAAATTATCAATGAACTCCTTCAACATAGCTATGCCCTATTTTCGTGTTTGTGTCTCTAGGTGTCCATTTCTCTCTGCCTCTGTCCGCGTTTCTCAGTGAACATCTCTGTGTGTGCCTGTCCTCTGCTGCCACCTTGCGGTCCCTGCAGCCAGAGCAGGGGAAGCCAGGCCAGGGACCAGTAGCTCAGGGACAAGTTATTCCACATGACCGGGTGGACCCCAGGATGAAAACACTGCTGGTAAACACGTCAACACTCCTATAGACCAGACCATCAGAGGCCTTTGAAAGAACAGCGACGGCGGTGGTCATAAGAGAGTCAACAGGTCTACCCCAGCTTAAGGCGCAGACACCAGGTCTACCCCAGCTTTAGGAAGGGACAACAAGGTTACCCCGGCGTTAAGGAAGGACAACAGGTCTACCTCGGCTTGAGGAATGGACACCAGGTCTACCCAGGGTTGTGGAAGGTACAACACGTCTACCCGGCTTCAGTGGTAAACCAGGTCTACCCGTCTAGAGGAGGGGACACCAGGAGCTGGGACAGACACCAGGTCTACCCGGGCTTGAGTAAGGCAAAGTCTAACCCGGCGTCAAGGAGGGACAACAGGTCTACCCCAGCTTGAGAAAGGGACAACAGGTCTACCCCGGCTTCAAGGAGGGACACCAGGTCTACCCCAGCTTGAGGAACGGTCAACAGGTCTACCCCAGCTTCAAGGGGGGAAAGAACAACAGGTCTACCCCAGCTTGAGGGAGGGTCACCAGGTCTACCCCGGCTTCATGGAGGGACATTAGGTCTACCTCGTCTCGAGGACGGGTCACCAGGTCTACCCGGCTTCAAGGAGGGCCATCAGCTCTACCTCGGCTCGAGGAAGGGTCACCAGGTCTACCCCGGCTTCGGGGGGGGGGCAACAGGTCTACCCTGGCTTAAGGGGGGGGAACAACAGGTCTACCCCGGTTCGAGGAAGGGTCACCAGGTCTACCCCGGCTTGAAGGAGGGCCATCAGGTCTACCTCGGCTCGAGGAAAGGTCACCAGGTCTACCCCAGCTTGAGAAAGGGACAACAGGTCTACCCCGGCTCGAGGAAGGCTCACCAGGTCTACCCCGGCTTGAAGGAGGGCCATCAGGTCTACCCCGGCTTGAGGAAGGCTCACCAGGTCTACCCCGGCTTGAAGGAGGGCCATCAGGTCTACCCCGGCTTGAGGAAGGCTCACCAGGTCTACCCCGGCTTGAAGGAGGGCCATCAGGTCTACCCCGGCTTGAGGAAGGCTCACCAGGTCTACCCCGGCTTGAAGGAGGGCCATCAGGTCTACCCCGGCTTGAGGAAGGCTCACCAGGTCTACCCCGGCTTGAAGGAGGGCCATCAGGTCTACCCCGGCTTGAGGAAGGCTCACCAGGTCTACCCCGGCTTGAAGGAGGGCCATCAGGTCTACCCCGGCTTGAGGAAGGCTCACCAGGTCTACCCCGGCTTGAAGGAGGGCCATCAGGTCTACCCCGGCTTGAGGAAGGCTCACCAGGTCTACCCCGGCTTGAAGGAGGGCCATCAGGTCTACCCCGGCTTGAGGAAGGCTCACCAGGTCTACCCCGGCTTGAAGGAGGGCCATCAGGTCTACCCCGGCTTGAGGAAGGCTCACCAGGTCTACCCCGGCTTCAAGGAGGGACAACAGGTCTACCCCGGCATCAAGGAGGGCCATCAGGTCTACCCTGGCTCGAGGAAGGCTCACCAGGTCTACCCCGGCTCGAGGGAGGGTCACCAGGTCTACCTCGGCTTCAAGGAGGGACAGCAGGTCTACCCCGGCTTGAGGAGGGGACAACAGGTCTACCCCGGCATCAAGGAGGGCCATCAGGTCTACCCTGGCTCGAGGAAGGCTCACCAGGTCTACCCCGGCTCGAGGGAGGGTCACCAGGTCTACCTCGGCTTCAAGGAGGGACAGCAGGTCTACCCCGGCTTCGGGAGGGGACAACAGGTCTACCCGGCTCCGGTCCACGTCATGCTAGGAGGCGGCCTGCAGCGGCGCTCCTTCCCGGTCGATTTCCATCGGTCCTCTTGGAGGCGTCGGCGGCCTTGGACTAATCTGTCCGTACTATGGGAGCGAGGTGACGGGCCGCATCCCCGCAGGCAGGGTCCTCCGTGCCTGTGTCCGAGGCGGAGAAAGGGCTGCCGCGCCCGCGGTCGCCAGGGCGTACAAAATGCCGCCGAACCGGGACGACTGCCGTGGCTTCGTTCCCGGTTCCCGTCCTGCCCAGAGCCACGGAAACCGAGGGAGCCGAGCGAGAGAGACGAAAGACCGATCCCGAGAGGCGAGAGAGACGTGGAGATGGAAGGGACGGTCCCGAGAAGCCCGAGAGAGAGCGGGCGAGAGCCGGAAGGGGACGGTGCCGGGAAGCCGAGAGAGAGAGAGAGCGCCCACGAGGGCGAGAGCCGGAAGGGACGGTGCCGGGAAGCCGAGAGAGAGAGAGAGCGCCCACGAGGGCGAGAGCCGGAAGGGACGGTGCCGGGAAGCCGAGAGAGAGAGAGAGAGAGAGAGAGCCCGCCAGGGCGAGAGCCGGAAGGACGGTTCTGAGAGGCGAGAGAGAGTCGAAAAGCCGTGTGCCGTACGAGAGGCGCTCGCTGGCCGAGGTGAGGTGGAGAGAAAAGCCGCGCGTGTGTCCCGCTCCGGGCCGGCTCGGTAAAGGGTGAGCGGCTCCCTGGGCACCGGTGGCGGGCGAGGCGGCGGCGCCTCGTCCCTTGTCTGCCCGGCCTTAAGCCGGGGCCCGCTTGGCGGGCGCTTTTTTTCCGGCCGTCGGCCTGCCGCGGTGGCCGGCAGCCGGGGGCTGGAGGTGGCCGGGGGTTTTCCCCGGCCCTTTTTGCCCGAGAAGCCCCGAGGATGGCCCGCTTGGCCGAGGTGGCGGCGTCCCGTCCCCTGCTCCCGTCCTGTTTGCCAGCGTGTCCGTGTCGGAAGGGCGGCGGGGGACATGCGGTGGGGCGCGCGGCCTGGCCTCGGCCTGCCGCGATGCTTGAGGGGCTCGGCGATGGCAGTCGCCCGATGAGCCGGGGTGGCGGCAGCCCCGTCTCCCCGGCCTGTGTTTTTTTTCGAGTCGTCCCCCTTCCTCGGCCTTAAGCCGGGGACCCGCGTGGCGGGCAGAATTTTTCAGGGGCGCAGGCCGGCCGCGGTGGCCGGCCCGCCCTAGCACGGACCGAAACCCGACAGAGAGCCCCCCGGGAATGTCGAGGGCGAGGCGGCGGCGCCTCGCCCTTCCTCGGTCGCGGGTGGTGGTGACCGGGGAACAACAGGTCTAC
>NW_024510266.1:0-2274 GCF_017590135.1 Pyrgilauda ruficollis | reverse complement strand
CCAGACCCTGGGGAAATGACATCTTTATCCCCTGTAAAATGGCCTCTGTTTGTGGCCACTCACCCAGGCCGACGCTGACCACACAAGTCAGAAATTTGCAAATTTTGCTGCAAATCTCCAAAACTAAAAAGTAAAACTGCCAGAAACTAGGCCCCTGCAAGTCCTCAGAGCCAAAAATGCCAAGTTTCATCTGATACCCAGACCCTGGGGAAATTACTTTCTTTTCCCCTGGAAATGGCCTCTGTTTCCTGCCACTAGCACTGCCCAACACTTGTTACCGAAGGTAGAAATTTGCAAATTTTGCTGGATTTCTCCAAAACTAAAGCTGCCAGAAACTAGGCCCCTGCAAGTCCTCCAAGCCCCAAATGCCACCTTTTATCTGATGCCCAGACCCTGGGGAAATGACATAGTTTTCCCCTGGAAAATGGCCTCTATTTCCTGCCACTCTCCCTGGCCCACCATGGGCACCCAAGCTAGAAATTTGCAATTTTTGCTGGATTTCTCCAAAACTAAAGCTGCCTGAAACTAGGCCCCTGCAATTGCTCAGAACCCAAAATACCAGCTTTCATCTGACACCGAGACATAGCAGAAAATACTTTTTTTTTTTTCCCTGGAAAATGGCCTATCATCACGGCCACTCGCCCTTGCCGACTCTGGACACCCATAGTAGAAATTTGCGAATTTTCCTGGATTTCTAAGAAGTAAATCTGCCAGAAACTAGGCCACTGCAAGTCCTCAGAGCCCCAAATGCCACCTTTTATCTGATGCCCAGACCCTGGGGAAATGGATTCTTTTTCCCCTGGAAAATGGCCTCTGTTTGTGGCTACTTGCCCTGGCCGACCCTGGCCACCCAAGGTAGGAATTTGCAAATTTTGCTGGATTTCTCCAAAACTAAAACTGCCAGAAATTACTCCCATGCAATTGCTCGGACCTCAAAATGCCACCTTTCATCTGATGCCCAGACCCTGCGGAAAATACTTCTTTGTCCTGTGGAAAATGGCGTCTGTTTGCGGCCACTCACCCTGGCAAACCCTGGCCACCCAAGCTAGAAATTTGCAAATTTTGCTGGATTTCTCCAAAACTAAAACTGCCAGAAATTACTCCCATGCAATTGCTCGGACCTCAAAATGCCACCTTTCCTCTGATGCCCAGACCCTGGGCAAATGACATCATTTTCCCCTGGTAAATGGCCTCTTTTTGCGGCCACACGCCCTGGCCGGCCCTTGCCAACCAATGCAGAAATTTGCAAATTTTGCTGGATTTCTCCAAATCTAAATCTGCCAGAAACTGGGCCCCTGCATGTGCTCAGCGCCCCCAACGCCAGCTTTCATCTGTGTCATGGTTTGGCAGGAAGTGATTTTCTGGGTCTGTTATGGTCAAACCAATCTGTGGCCAGATTTGAAATTGGCACCTGTGTGGCCACTGCAGAACTGGATACCCCTCTGAGAACACACTGGGTTTAAAAGCAGAGGATTCCCTGGAGGACTTTCTCTTTTGGCTCCGGTGGTGTGTTGACCTCCTCCCCTGCCCAGCTGCGTCTGGGTGGGGGAGGGGGAGGCGGTGCGTCCTGTGGGAAGGGAGGCTGGAGCCCCTGCAAGGTGCAGTTGTGGAGGAGACCTGGGATGTTTTGGGCAGCCCCCCAGGAGAGAATGATCGAGACTGTGCTGGCTTGAAATTTGATATTTCAAGCACCACAGCCAGGAGAAGATGGGGGGGGGGGGCAATGTGCCCAGCCGCCGGCAGAATGGCCTGAGGTTTTAAACCCTTTTGTATTGAAACAATGGAAGCTGTATCAAACACTGTAAAGTTGCAGCAGTTAAAAAGCTCGTAGCTGGATCTTGGGATCTAGCTGGCGGTCCGCCACGAGGCGAGCTACCGCCTGTCCCAGCCCCTGCCTCTTGGAGCCCCCTCGATGCTCTTAGCTGAGTGTCCCACGGGGCCCGAAGCTTTTACTTTGATAAAATTAGAGTGTTCAAAGCAGGCCGGCTGCCGGCATACTGCAGCTAGGAATAATGGAATAGGACTCCGGTTCTATTTTGTTGGTTTTCGGAAACGGGGCCATGATTAAGAGGGACGGCCGGGGGCATTCGTATTGTGCCACTAGAGGTGAAATTCTTGGACCGGCACAAGATGGCCTAGAGCGAAAGCATTTGCCAAGAATGTTTTCATTAATCAAGAATGAAAGTCAGAGGTTTGAAGACGATCAGATACCATCGTAGTTCCCACCATAAACGATGACGACTGGTCATCCGGCGGCGTTATTCCCATGACCCG
>NW_024510265.1:0-527 GCF_017590135.1 Pyrgilauda ruficollis | reverse complement strand
CTGCTGCTGCTGCTGGCTGATCTCCACAGGGAAGGACAAATCCCTGCCTCGATCCAGGCAGGAATTGCAGTGCCTGGTCTGCACCCCCCAGGGGCTCTGGCTGTCACCTCCATCACTCACAGCCTGCTCCCACCTGGGGACCCCGTCCCTTCCCCCTCAGCCTCCTCCTGCCTCAGCCTTGCTCTGAATTCCAGGATCTCTTTCTTTTTCCCAAACATCTCCTGCTGTTTTTTTTCCCTAATCATTCCAGAAGAAGCTGCAGAGCCCAGGTTACATTCACACACCGAGAAAGTTGCATTTTGGGCATTCCCAGAAATACCAACCCTGATTTGTGGTCACCAGGGAGGGAAGAAGGGCAGGGATGAGCTTATCCAGCACTGAGGGTTTGGGAGGTACCTCATGGAAGATGTTGCAGGGCCAAGGTTTGATTCCCAGGGTTTGATTCCCAATTCCTCCATTTGGCTGAAATTCAGACAAACCAGAAGGATAAATCCCAGTAAAATGCACTTGAAGTGGTCTTTGCCCCA
>NW_024510264.1:0-528 GCF_017590135.1 Pyrgilauda ruficollis | reverse complement strand
AAAAAAGGAAATTTTCAGATTTTTCTGAAAAATGCTAAAAGTAGCCAGTTATTGTGAAGAAGCTGAACAGTGCTAGAAGCTAAAAGATCAGGATCATGGCTGTTTTTTTCAGAATGCCCTTATAGATCTCAGTGGGTTTTTTTTTGCTGTGCCCTAGTCAGGTAGAGACATAAGTATGAAATATATAATTATGTCCCCAAAATAAATACCACTAAAATATGTGAAAGCAGCAAAGATGTCAACTAATGCTTTAGATCCCTACAAAGTTAGGCTGTAAAATCATATGGAACAGCTGCTTAGAAATTAGGCAGGATGTCAAGTCTCCTTGATAACATTTCAGCAGAACAAACACCATTCAAAAATTCACTGATTTTTTTTTCAAAGATATTTTTAGAACCAAGCAAGTAATTTGAAACAGGAGATTAGGTTATCTTTCACATCAAGTATATCTAAATCATATTGTACAGTGAAAAGTTAGGCATACAAGAACAGAGGGAAAGAAGGAATAATGCAGTCCTGGGAAAAAAA
>NW_024510263.1:0-528 GCF_017590135.1 Pyrgilauda ruficollis | reverse complement strand
TGGAGTTTCATGACTGTTGATTTGGAGCACTTTAACTTTAACATCCATTTTGAGGTGTCATTTATTGTAGGATCTCTGAGCATTCAGGCCTCACCTGGGATCTGTCTGCTCGTCTGTGCTGGGCAGGTTTGTTCAGTTTTTTGGGGACTGGAAAATAAAGCCATGGTAGTTGGACAGCAGCAGCCCTATTAAACCATTGAGATCTGATGTTGTAACTCTGGAATCCCCAGAGGATCAGGAATCTGGGGAGAAGAATGGGATTCAATCATTCTGGCACAAGCTCTTGTGTCTCTCATGGTAAAGCAGCACACAAACAATGATTTGGAATTTGTTTCCACTACAAAATGGATCCTTGATCCCAAGGCAATAAACAGTAAAAAGGCAAGCAGCAGTGAATCAAATACAGAAGCTCATGCGAAAACAAAACCTGAGATTTCTATTGGGAATTTTGTGTGGCTTTTCAGCAGCAGAATCTGGAATGCATCAAACACTTGCAGTATGATATTTTTAACAATTAGAAGTCCAAAT
>NW_024510262.1:0-528 GCF_017590135.1 Pyrgilauda ruficollis | reverse complement strand
TTGGGGCTGGTTTGGGGCTCACTCTTGGGCTGGCTTTGGGGCTATTTTTGGGCTGGTTTAGGGTTATTTTGGGGCTATTTTTGGGTTATTTTGGGGCTGGTTTGGGGCTGGTTTTGGGTTATTTTGGGGCTATTTTTGGGTTATTTTGGGGCTATTTTTGGGTTATTTTGGGGCTGTTTTGGGCTGGTTTAAGGTTATTTTGCAGCTGTTTGGGGCTGGTTTTCCACTCACTTAGGGCTGATTTTTGTGCTGTTCTGGTGTTGGGTTTGCTCTGATTTTTGGGATTTTTGGGCTGTTTTTTTTGTTTGTTTTTGGGCAGTTTTGGGGTTGTTTTTCTGGCTAGTTTTAGGCTGATGTTTGGGGCTGGTTTCAGGCCGGTTTTGGCTATTTTAGGGCTTTTTAAAGCCTAATTTTGGGCTGGTTTGGGGGTGGTTTTGGGGCTGGTTTAGGCCTGTTTCGGGGCTGATTTTTGGTCTGAGTTTGGGGCTGGGTTTGGGCTGAGTTTGGGGTGAGTTTGGGCTGGGTTTG
>NW_024510261.1:0-528 GCF_017590135.1 Pyrgilauda ruficollis | reverse complement strand
CAAAATACCCCAAAAATCCTCCCAAAATTCCCTAAAAAATCCGCCCCAAAAATCCTCCCCAAATCCCCCCCAAAATATCCCAAAAATCCCTCCCAAAATTCCCAAAAAATCCTCCCCAAAATCCACCCCAGGGCACCCCAAAAATCCTCCCAAAAATTCACCCTAAATCCTCCCCAAAATCTTCTCCAAAATCCTCCCAAAATCTTCCCAAAATACCCCAAAAATCTCTCCCAAAATACCCAAAAATCCTCCCCAAAATCCCAAAAATTCACCCCAAATCCTCCCCAAAAATCCCTTTAAAATCCTTTCCAAATCCTGCCCAAATTTTCCCCAAAAATTCCTCAAATTCTGCCCCAAATCCTGACCCAAAATCCCCCAAAATCCTCCCCAAAATACCCAAAAAAATCTCCCAAATCCTCCCCCAAAATCTGCCCCAATTTTTTTCCCAAAATCCCCCAAATTCTGCTCCAAATTTTTCCCAAAATCCCCCAAATCCTGACTCAAATCCTGCCCCAAATTTTTCCCAAA
>NW_024510260.1:0-528 GCF_017590135.1 Pyrgilauda ruficollis | reverse complement strand
GACATCACCAGAGGATTCTATCCACAAGCAGACACAGGAGTCCTGGAAAAGTAATTTCATTCCTAAAAAAAAGGGAGAGGCTATGGGACATTTCCCACGGTGTCTCTCCAATTTTTGGAGAACACAACCTAATCTTCATCCTAATTTTCCTGTCTGCATCTCCCTCTCCCTTTCCCCATTGCCTGAAGTACTTGGGAGCTACAAACATCCCAATCCACATACTACTTCCCCTTCTTAATATGCTCCCCACTTTTGTATAGCAAATGATATTCATGGCTCTGTGAAGTTTTTGTTCTTCTCTAAATTCATGAATTTAGCAGCACCTTGTCTGAGCAGCAGTCAGTGTCATCAATTAATAACATTTTCTGACACTGATGGCTTCTCCTGTCACTTCCTTATATACAAGCCCCGGGCCCTATCTCCAATCAGATTCACAGCATCTGTTTGTAAAGACACTTTCCTCTTGTTCCTTTCATGGGGCTCCCCCTTTTTTGGGACATTCCCTCTGGAGCAGGGTGTCCCCCCTTG
>NW_024510259.1:0-528 GCF_017590135.1 Pyrgilauda ruficollis | reverse complement strand
TTTAAGGACTTTAGAGAGCAATTTGTGAGGAAAGTGGGGAGAAGATAACTAACACAATTTCGCCCATGCCTCTGTTTTGAAAATTGTTTTCAGTTATATATATAAAGTTGTCTGAAGATTGCTCTTCCTCCATCAGCTGCCAGCAGCTTCAAGAAGCCACAGCACAGAAAGGGAAAGGAGAGGTACAGTGGGATCCCAGCCACAAAGGTAAATAATACAGTTCATCCAATAATAATCCTACTTAATATTCTCCACTGGCTTTTCAGAAGGGTCATATTAAAAAGAATATAGGCATTTTGGTACAGAAACAATTAAAGCAAATTTCTTCTTCTATTCTTGCCTTCATGTCTAGATTAGTTCTAGAGATGAGGAAAGGAATATGTCTGCATAATGTTGCATGTCTCTCAAATACATGTACAAATTGTAAAACTTTTTAAGTCTATGTAAACCTGATGTTCATCTGTGAGGGTATCTGTCTATGTTATCCAGACTTTTGGAACAAGCTGCCCAGGGAACTGGAATGGAAGT
>NW_024510258.1:0-528 GCF_017590135.1 Pyrgilauda ruficollis | reverse complement strand
TTTTTTTCTGATTTTTTGGGTTTTTTTCTGATTTTTTTTCTGATGTTTTGGAACTTTTTCCAATTTTTTGGGATTTTTTCTGATTTTTTGAGATTTTTTTTCTGAATTTTTTCTGATTTTTTGGGATTATTTTTTCGGATTTTTTTCTGATTTTTTGAGATTTTTTTTCTGATTTTTGGGGATTTTTTTCTGATTTTTTTCTGATTTTTTGGGGATTTTTTTCTGATTTTTCTTCTGATTTTTTATTATTTTTTTCTGATTTTTTTTCGAATTTTTTCCCGATTATTTCTAATTTTTTAGATTTTTTTTTCTGAATTTTTTTCTGATTTTTTGGGTATTTTTTTCTGATTTTTTTCTAATTTTGGGGAATTTTTTTCAGATTTTTTGGGACTTTTTTGAGGTTGTTTTTTTTTATTTTTCTGCTCTTTTTTTCCTTGATTTTTCCCTATTTTTTGAGGATTTTTTCTGACGTTTTGCTGGTTTTTTTCTGATTTTTTGGGCTCTTTTCTGATTTTTCTTCTGATTTTT
>NW_024510257.1:0-528 GCF_017590135.1 Pyrgilauda ruficollis | reverse complement strand
ACCCAGAGGAACCAACAGCCCTCAGCTGACCTTTTGTGACCACCTCAGCACAGTAACCAGGTGGAGCACCTCATGGCAGCTCTCCAGAACATCAAAGGGTTTTCTGATGCTCTGGTGAATGGGAACAGCTCAGCTGGGGCTCAGACCCACTGGAACCACTGCTAGAGGCAAGGGGGACCAGCAGGCAGCTGCTCTGTGGACCAAAGCTGCTGTGGAATCCCAGCCTGCACATTCATGGACCATCAACATCTGTGGAGGGTCAGGGGCTATTTGCAAATGTTGCTTATTTGCAGGGTTTTACTCACGTGTCACCCGGCTCTGCTGTGTGAGCAAGCACAGAAGGTTTGCCTCTGGGCACAAACCAACAATCCCTGATGAAATTTGTTTATTCCTTTGGTTAGTGACCTCAGCTGTACAGGAGCACTGCCGCAGAAAATGTGTTTTTGAAAAACTCACCTATAGTAATGTAGGGCACCCCCAACGTAGGGAATGATTGGTATCTGACTCCATAGATTCAGAATGTTGAAT
>NW_024510256.1:0-528 GCF_017590135.1 Pyrgilauda ruficollis | reverse complement strand
GAGCCCCACCTGTGAGCCCCACAAGTTTAGGGGGTCACCCACAGCTCCCCTGTGACCCCACATGTTCACGGGGTCACCCAGAGCCCTCCAGACCCTCCCCTGTGACCCCACAAGTTCAGGGGTGACCCCCAGGTTTAGGGGGTGACCCAGAGCCCCCCTGTGACCCCACGTGCTCAGGAGTTACCCCACAGGTTTAGGGGGTGACCCAGAGCCCCCCTGTGACCCCCCCAGGTTTAGGGGTGACCCCCAGGTTTAGGGGGTGACCCAGAGCCTCCCTGGGACCCCACAGGTTTAGGGGTGACCCCCCAGGTTCAGGGGTGACCCCCAGGTTTAGGGGTGACCCCACAGGTTTAGGGGTGACTCAGACCCTCCTCTGTGACCCCCGAGCCCCCCGGGGTGCCCCAGACCCCCCTGGGGTGCCCCAGACCCCCCTCGGGTACCCCCAGCCCCCCCGGGGTACCCCCAGCCCCCGCGGGGGCGCACAGCACATTCCTCCTTTGTATTTAAGCGTCCCGCTCCCCGCAGCCC
>NW_024510255.1:0-7655 GCF_017590135.1 Pyrgilauda ruficollis | reverse complement strand
TAGCACTGCAAATAAGCATGTTCAGAATTAAATGATAATGAACATAAGTTCCTCTGTGTATTGTGATATCCTGTGAAACACTGGAACAGTAACACTTCCAGTTTCACTACAGAGAAACAATCACATTTTGTGCTTCTGTAGCATCTTTCACACAAGGACAGAAATGCTTTGGAGATTTCTACAAATTAAAGCTCATCTCCCTTCGGAAAGGAATAAAAATTCAACTCTTTCAAGTGAGGCCTCTATAGCATGGGGAACTTAATTACATTTTTCTGCAACACTTGGTTAGCTTATTTCCAAATATCTATGAGATACTTCAGTCTGTATCAATTAATTTCAAGCTCACTTTAAGTAACAGTAAAATCAGACACCTGCCACATGAAAATGACTCTAGGCAAACCTAAGGCAGGTTGGGCTAATGAGCAAAGGCTTGGCTTTTCTGGGGAAATTTACTGCTGCTTAAGAGATTTAAATCTTCAGCCCAGCAGCTGCCCCAAGATAGGGAAATACTGGATCTACTTCTCTGTGAAAGCTTAAATGCCAAGGAAAAGTTCTTTTCCTAAAAGCAGTTTTACTAGGAACTTTGCTTCATTTCACAAACTCAGTCAAAATATTTTGTATTAGCTTTTGAGGTTACTGAGTACAACTAGCTATGTTGGCATTTATGTGATCACCACTTTCTAACAGATTTTTATTTCAATTCATCCCATTCTTCTGAAATTTCTTCCTAGCTGGAGAAGGGTGAAACAACCAGAAGAGACATGTTGGGAAAACACAGAGAATTATGACACAATGATGGAGAAGACCTGTCAGATGTCAGGAAGTCAAGCCTCAAGAAGGACTTCAGAAAAACAGTTTGGAGAAAATACTGAAGACAGGGCACAAGTGAGGTGCTCAGTCCAAGAAGTTAAGTTGAGATTGAATCAAAAACAATACATGAGGTGAGCAATGCTCAAAGAGACCAGGAAGAAGAAGCAGTAAGTTAAAAACTGAACAAGAAATGAGAAGCAACATTACAACTATTTGGCTTCTTTGACATGTGTCACAATAAAAACAAAACCAGAAAAAAAAAAACCAAAACCAAAGAACAAAACAAACAAAACAAACAAAAAACCACAACAAAAAAAAAAAACAGTTTGAGAACTTTAAACCAACCAAGATTTTTGTAATTTGTGTGTTCTCCAATGAATGGAGATTTCCATTCATTTGGAGAACAGATTTCTTATTATCTTTTAAAAAAGACCCTGGTAGTACAAGTGCACTTCCAAGTTTTAGAGTCTCCTTCCATCTTTGTAAGGTTACAAACTCCAGGAGTGCTCCAGTCTTTTCATTGAACACCAAATATTCACAAATACATCTCCTGTAGTAATTTTAAACAGTATTATACCTGTACTAAATTTAAACAGTATTACACTTACTGAGATAACAAAAAAAAGCATCCCTCCAGCTTTTAAATGTGAGAAATCTTTCTCTGTTTGAGAAGAATTAAGAAAATTTGAGATTCTGAATGCAAAAGTAGTAGGGGGAAAAATGTGTTGGTAAAACCCTTCCTTTCCACACACTACTGTTGTAACACGTTATTTGTATAATACTAAAATCAAAGATGACATGAAGAGGCCAGATATAAGCAGTGAAAAGCTAGAAATATCTGAAAAGGTGAAAGAAAAAAGCAGCACAATGAGAACTCCTGGGGGGAAAGAAAAAGCTTTTGGAAAGAGTGTAAACAAATGAACAGGATTCAATTTTATTTTTTTTCCCCTGAAATGGAAAAGGAAGAATTGCTGGCACAGTGATAAGCAGGAAGTTGAGAGAGACACTTTTATTACAATTCTGTACACACTGAGGGAAGGAATAACAGAAGGTAAGGAGCAAGAGGAAAATAAAGGTATTGATAGGCTTAGCAGGTTATATTTAATTCATATTAGACAGCACGGGTTTTATAAACTCTTATGAGCTTACAGAAGCAGATGAGTAAGACATCAGAAAATAAGAGACACTCAAAAAAGGCTGTAACCGTAGAGCCTTGTGCAATCTCTGCTTGTTTTAATGACTTGGGACTGATGTAGCCCCTGGTCTATGATTTCTCTTTTTTTTTTGAAGTTCCAAAACCTTGCTTTTTACATCATACAGTTCATCCTCTGCAGAACACATCTGTATATGAGCTTCTCTTCTAGCAAATGATATTTCACTCTCCAGATGTTGACGAAGAACTCCTCTCTCAAGTTCCAACCTTAATTTTGTTATTTCTTTTTCATAGCGAGACATCTAGAAAATAAATATTTCAGAAACTGCATTCACAGCTGCAATCATATCCCATCTGAATTTGAAATACAGTCTTGAAACTGCACTTTTTTTTTAATGCAAACTGATCCTGTTCCTAGATCATTTTCATGTACCTTAAACATACTTCTCTGTTTTTCCAAACATACTCTGCCTTAAGAAAATAAAAGCTGCAATTATATTCCACAGGCAATTTTCTGGTAACTGTATTTAACAACTAGAAAAGCAGTTGTGTTGGGATACTAGATTATCAGACACCTAGTAACTCACTATGTAAACACAAACTTCAGTCCAATGATGTTCAGCAGTCAAGCAGAATGCTATTGAACACAACAAACAAAACAAAGGAAAGGCTTCAGAAAGGGTTCTTGTCTGGTGTAAGAAAGATAGGCTAGTCACTGCTGCCAAAAACTGGACCCAGGAAACCATGTTCAAACCCATCTGAACTCAAGAAGGTGGAAAGTAAAACATGCATTTCTTCAGAACATCTACAAAGCAGCAGCATCCTTATTAACAGGAGCTCCATTCATGGGAAATAATTTAACTCCCATTACAAGGGTTTTCCCTGATGTTCTTGTGGCAAACTAGTACCTAAATGAAGTAGCAGTGAGAAAATACTTCATTAAAATTTTCTTTAGTTTGAATTTTATTACTGCTATAAGTAACAATTCTGCTCTTAGCAGTTTGTTAGGGGCAGCTGCTGTGGGGGCTCATTCATCTGTTTTCTATTAAATACAGCCAATAATCCCAGTTTGTTGTTCCCTAGCCATTTATTTAAAGCTTCCTGCTTCTTACACAGTGGCTTGCCCTTGTCCTGTTCCCTTTGCTCCATCAGTGGTGGGGTGATTCTGTAAAATGGATTCCTGGAATTACTGGGATTAAAACACTCAAACAAACAAACCACATCTTACATTGAGAATTCCAAAGCTGGGGGTGCAAAATATTCTTCTGCATGACTTTAGTGTTGTGTAGTGCTCAAGTTTCTTACACACACCTTCAACTATTAGCAATGACACTAAAAGTGATATCAGTTCCTATGGACAGGCATAAGATGTCTGTACAGTGCTACTTGGTTATTTTCCAACTACTGAATGTGATTTTGATTCACCTGATGAGAGGATTATTTCAAGGAAACAAACTGCATTTAAGGAAATAAATTACATTTGTTCCAAGGGTAAAATAAAGCAAACAAACAAACAAAAAAAGTCCTTACCTCTTGATTGCGTTGATTGTTTAATTCCAAATTTCTCCAGACTATGGAGTTTTCTTCTCAGATCTTCAACAGTGTTAATTTCTATTTGATTTATATCCTGAGGCAACTGTGACCCTTCTATAGCATTATCTGAGCTGAAAAAATGTGTTTTGAAAAAACATGAGCATTCCTTTGAAGTTTTAATGCTTCTTTACTTCAATTACCCAATCACGGGTCCAGAATTTTAAACCTTCACATAAGTAAAACTATTTTGTGCAGTTTTCATCTTACTATTGCTCTTTGAAGAGAGGATTATATAGAATTGTTTATTTTGCAAGATATGAGAGATGTGGCAGCAGGAACTTAAAAGAGAGATTCACTTTGGATTAACAAAGTTGATTTAAGCATAACACATTCATTTTTATTTTTCAGTATCTTTGTTTCTGATAATGAACTTCCATAATTTTTGATAATTAACTTCCAGAAGGCTTAAAAATATAATTCCAATTATGTAAGTTAAAACAACTGGCAAGCTCTTTATCTCCACAATAAGTCTCATTTCTTTAACATTAGTTACCATTTCAAAACCATCTCTGTCATGAAACAAATGCACAGATGTGAGAAAAAAACCCACTTTTACACTCTTTGTCTTCTGAGATACATACATTCAAATTACAGACATGCAACTGACCACAAACACAACACAAATTGAAGGTTTAGTCTCCAAACCACCCTGTTTTATCATAATTTCCACTACTATTTCAGTTAAAACAAAATCTACTTGGCAATTAGCAGAATCAGCCCTCAGTCACCACAAACAATTACAAAAGAGTCAACACCAAGTTTCTATATATAAAGTGAAAAAATTATACATAGAATATATATATTTATTTATGTATATACACACACACATATAAATATGTACATATACATATACATATAAACAGTTATATTTTAAAAGTATTTATTAACCAGTTAAATAATGTTAAGTAAAATTATTATCACTTCAAACTGGAAAACTTTTAAGTTATTTCAGTTCTTGAAAACCAGTGTTCACATTATTTGATATGTTTGTTTTCACCTTATTTTAAGTATGTAAGACTGCAATAATTATTTTCTCCAAATGAAAGTGCAAGAGTTTATGGGCAATAAATGTGAAATACACTGATAAAAGAAACATGATTAAATTAAGCACTAAACTGGTATCATATAATACAGAAATGTAAATACTAAAATACCATCCATACCTTTATATACATTAAGTATTTTTTTTCAGAAATAACACTGTACTGTCATTTAATTAATATATCTTTCTAAATAAAAAGTGACCACTTCACCCCTGGATTTGTGTATAGGCACAATTAATGTTTTTCATGACCAAAAATTTACCTGCTGACTTATATTTTCTCACGATTTTTTTTTGACTGGCCAAAGATACACAAATGCTATCAACAAGAGGATCGGTAACTTAGATGAAATCTTGCCTCTAAAGACATTACTACTGTTAAAGGATGAAATTTCATTTTTTTAGCTGCAGACCATAAACATTTTATAATTTAATAAATAGTAAGTATATTCCCATTTAAAAAGAAGACAGACATCATCTGTTACATCAGAACAGCTATATGCCATCAGAAATTGTTCCATAAGGTGCCGTGTTCTTAGCACATTTTATGTATTTAATAAATGTAGAAGATAAGAATCATTAAAACCTTCATGCACTGCAAGAAAACCACAAGCTCACTATTGGTTTTCAGTACTTACTACCAGAGCCATACCCAGAGCAAGCAACATGACTCAAAGAGCAAGTGATCAGCAACAATTAAAATCACTGTTTTTAGTGCAACTCAGCTCCTGCAATAAGAAGGTTTGGAAATAAGCAGAACCTGAACAGCCAGAGCATCTGTAAGCTGAATAAAATCTTGTTTGTGACATCATGTAATAGGTTTGAGTCACCCTTTTTACTCCCTTTCTGGGGAAAACACAGAAGAAATAAAGGCAAGTAATTTCATTCAGAGATGATGAATGAAGTATCAGTCTCAGCTGAAAATAGCTAAAAGCCAGACAGCACCCAGGGGGAAAAGCAAAACCCAAAATGAAAACTAGGAAAGACCTGGTCCAAGAAACAAAAACTATGGAAAGGGTAACCATTAACTTGGTCTGTAGGGAGCAGGGGAGTAATTTGGCTTCTTTAAACCTGGTGAGGTTTAATATCATTTTCATGGGGACTATGCAGAATGGAAGCAAGATAATAACCACTTTTTGTGAAAACCTTTAAGGCTTTAATTAAATTACATTGGTTTCTATGGCAGTCAGAGTACAAGAAATCTGTTTCTTTCAGGTATTTTCAAATAAAATAGAAAGTAGCCTTAAGAATTCTTGTTTCTGTGATACTTTCTTTAATTGTTACAGCATGGCCAGCAAAAGCAGTACTTTATGAAAGCTTCCTACTGCCACTTGTAGGAGATTTTTCCTGGCATTTTCATGTAACAACTAGAAGTGCTACAACTATAAAGCTCTCAGAAGATTCAAAGACAAAACCACACGAAGTCCCTGGAAAGTTTCAAAGTATGCACAATTTGCAGTCTAACAAAATTCAGAGAATGTTTTCTACTTCCATTTCCATATATGACTGGCTCATCAACCCTTGGTTTTGAACTAAAATATGCTTTTTACCAACTACAGTTTTTATCTAAGACACCATTTCTAGCAGTACTTTAAGAATCTTCAAGACAGCATATGAGCAGGTGAAATAGCCCTTGAGTTCTACATCACAGAAGGTGTTTTGTAGCTCCAAATTCTCAGTGTTCACAAGTCTGCTGGATGCAGTCAACACTGACCATTGCAGAAAACCGGCTTTTCACTAGCTCCAATTCCACAGCTGGCAGAAAATGCAGAGTAGTTTTGCAACAGAGAGAAATGTTCTTTCACTTACTACCTAGCAGTGTCATTTTGCTAAACTTCTGCAGTTCTGGGAGCAGACTGCAGTCTGATTTTCTAACCCAAGTCCGTATTTGTGGAATTTTGCTGTTCCAATACAACTGGCAGTTTTGTACAGACTAAAGAGAGACAAACTGTTTGTGCCAAAGATCAAACCCTTATCAAATATAAAACACAGGGGTCATGGTAAGACTTAAAGCCAATCTCTACCACCTCAATTAATGTGAAAAATCCTCCTGTGCCTCCTGGGCAGAGTTCCTACGTGCTGGCAGAAACTGTCTCTGCCTCCTGACCACTCTATGATGGCTTGCATGTGTGACACCATATCTGGTTCTTCCTCAGCCTGAATTGTATCATTTCAGGCATCTAGGAAATAAATAAGCCACAAAAGCAGGAATTAAACTGCTAGACTTAAAAATCCAGAACTGAACCTCACCACTTAGCTTCTCTGGAAGTGACGTTGTCTGAAGGCGAACTCATGGTGTCCTAAATGCAGTTTTTTAAGTCTATAAACTGTGGAGAATTAAGAACACAGTTAAGCATATATACTTTTACTTGATAAGCTTCAAAGATTAGTCTCTTCTGTATCACAAAACCATCATGGCCTCTAGCAGAGACATGCTTTATTTGTCAACATACTAAAATATTGATTTTTTTTAACCACTCATACTACCACGTGAACAATTACCACAACGGCAATTTGACATCAGCTTTAGAAAAGAGAATTGTACTGCTAGTCCTCTAAGCCTGACTATTGTAGAGAAATAAATAAATAAATAAATAAATATCAGAATATCCCCTGTCAGAGTTTTTAGAACATCAGCAAAAAAATGTTATATTTGTATAGATTGAGCTACATTCTCCTAAGATTACAAACTCTGCTTCTCTTCATAACAATTCCACTCAATTCTAAGGGAGATAAATGAAGGTACTGTGATTTTTTAAGTAGATCAAATATCCAAGGTTGCCTGCCTAATAGAACACTTGCTATGTTAAAGGCTGCTAAGTCTTCCACAAATTGCACAGAATTTTTGCATTAAAATGTAGCCCTGAGAACTAAGAAATTAGTTTTTCATAACATCCTTCTTTTTATTATTGCAACTTACACCAAAATCTCATAATGAACAGGAAAAAAAAATTTCGTTTCATAAGAGAATCAAAATGTTTTCTGTCACATCCACATAATTCTGAGGTTTTAAAACTTCTTTAAATTACTCTGTTGCATACAAAATACGTGAGATTT
>NW_024510254.1:0-528 GCF_017590135.1 Pyrgilauda ruficollis | reverse complement strand
AGCTGGTCCACTATCAAGTGCCTTGATACTGATGTAATGTCCTTTAAATGAGTAAGAACAAACCACATTAGCATGAAATCCCAATGGGAGAAAATTCTGTCCATTCCAAAAATCTTCAATTTACTTTAGAAAAAAGTACCGCATACCCCTGACCAGTTTTACTGGTACCATGTTTGTAAAATTTTAGTAGTTTAATTTACCCTGCTGGCACTGTTAAACCAGTTTGACTCTATGTATGGCATGAATAATGATTCTTCTAATTACTATGTATGGAATGTATCTTAATACAGGGGTCTTTCCTAAATGAAATCAACCTGTTCAACTAATGAAGTTACACAAGTATGTTCTAGATACTTTAGAGGCACAAGTACACTACTAGTTATGAGTGCAGAAGTTACTGTGAACTTTACTTTTTGTTCTTTTATCAGTGTGCTGGTTTTGGCTGGGGGAAAGTTAACTTTCGTTGCAGTAGCTGGGATGGGCTTTGTTTTGGATTTGTCATGAACACAGGGCTGACAATACAGAGAT
>NW_024510253.1:0-528 GCF_017590135.1 Pyrgilauda ruficollis | reverse complement strand
AATCTTGAGATTTTGGGGTTGAAATTTCAGGATTTTGAGGTTGAAATTGTGGGATTTTGGGTTTGAAATCTCAGGATTTTGGGTTTGAAATTTTGGGATTTTGGGGCTGAAATCTCAGGGATTTTGGGGCTGAAATTTTGGGATTTTGGGGTTGAAATCTCAGGGATTTTGAGGTTGAAATTTGGGCATTTTGGGGCTGAAATTTGGGCATTTTGGGGCTGAAACCTGGGGATTTTTGGGCCGAAACCTGGGGATTTTGGGTCTGAAATTGGGGATTTTTGGGCTGAAATCTGGGGATTTTGGGGTGGAAATCTTGAGATTTTGGGGCTGAAATCTGGGGATTTTGGGCTGAAACCTGGGGATTTTGTGGCTGAACTTTTGAGATTTTGGGGCTGAAATCTTGGAATTTTGAGGTTGAAATTTCAGGATTTTGGGGCTGAAACCTGGGGATTTTGGGGCTGAAATTGGGGATTTTGGGGCTGAAATCTGGGCATTTTGGGATTGAAATCTGGGGATTTTGGGGCTGAA
>NW_024510252.1:0-528 GCF_017590135.1 Pyrgilauda ruficollis | reverse complement strand
GTCTCAAGGGTTTCAACACAATATTGAAATTTTCTTAAAAGTCAAGGCCAATGTCTTAGTTGTTAGTAGCATTATTTTCACAAATAAATCTTTGCTGTTCCTGTCCAGTCAGGCATCAACATCCACAGTTGGCCATTTGCTCCCATTTGGGGCTCACACTTGTATGGTCTAACAGACAGAGGACAGTTCCATTGGGATTTAATCAGCACTATAATTGGGTATAAGGCATAGAGTATTGTTAAAAGAAAAGCTGTGGCTTTACACTCAATGAGATAATAAGCGTCATTAACAAGATGGCACCAAGATTGGAAACCCTTTCAAAGAGAGTGTCATAATCCCAAATTACCTTTAGTTTATCAGTGGTCAAGGTGCCCTCATTGCCTTCCCTTTTAATTGCTACTGCAGCAGATTGCAATCACATCTAAGGAAGACATGTGGTGCATGGTGTAGAATTCAACTGAAGTTATATTGATTATGATTTATGCATATCAATTGGCATGGATAAAGAAGTGAGGGTCTTCACCCTGT
>NW_024510251.1:0-528 GCF_017590135.1 Pyrgilauda ruficollis | reverse complement strand
GAGCCAACCCAAAAACACCCAAAAAACTGTGAGTCACCCCAAAACACCCCAAAAACCGTGAGTCACCCCAAAAACCACCTGAGCCACCCCAAAAACATCCCCGGGGCACCACGGCCATGGGCACCTGCACCGTGTCCAAACCGTTCACCTGGGGACCCCAAAAACACCTGAGGCACCCTAAAAACATCCAAAAAACCAGCTGAGCCACCCCAAAAACACCTGAGTTACCCCAAAAACACCTGAGCCACCCCAAAAACACCCCGGGGCACCACAGCCATGGGCACCCGCACCGTGTCCAAACCGTTCACCTGGGGATCCAAAAGCAGCCCCAGGGCACCCCAAAACCCAGCAGGACACCCCAAAATCCCCTGGATCACCTCAGTGCTCCCAGCTGGAGCGAGATGGGGGAAGTGGGAGAGGAAAGTGGGGGAGATCAGCTGGAAATGGGGAGGGGGAAGTGAGGGGGATGGGGGAAGTGAAATTGGGAGAGGGGATTTGGGGAAAAGGGGGGAAATGAGGGGGAAATGG
>NW_024510250.1:0-528 GCF_017590135.1 Pyrgilauda ruficollis | reverse complement strand
CTGCTGCCGTGCTGGTAGTGCCATGTGCCGGGGCACGGGGTGGCTGTCCCGCTGCACACCGGGACAGGGCGTGGGACACGGCTGGAGCAGGAGAGCAGGGACTGGCTCTGGCTGGCACCGGCAAGGAGGTGGCACGGGACAGGCAGGGGGTGGCACCGGGGAGGCCGGGAATGGTGGCATGGGTCGGGCAAGGGGTGGCACAGGGTGACACGGGGACGGCGGGAGGTGGCAGCGGGTGGCGCCAAGCAGGTAGGAGGTGGCGTGAGGCAAGCAGGGGGTGACACCGGCAGGCGGTGGCACAGGGGAGGCGGTGGGTGGCACTGGAGAGGGTGACACGGGCTAAGCAGGGAGTGGCACCGGACAGGAGGTAGCAGGGATAGGTACGGGGTGGCACGGGCTAGGCAGCAGATGACACCGGACAGGTGGTGACAGGGGGCAGGCAGGAGGCGACACCAGACAAGGGGGTGTCACAGGACAGGGGTGACAACGGATAGGGAGTGTTACAGGACAGAGGGTGTCCCAGGACAG
>NW_024510249.1:0-528 GCF_017590135.1 Pyrgilauda ruficollis | reverse complement strand
CCCTCTTATCCGGCCGTGATTCACATCCCAGCTGACAGGGCCTCATCTCTCCTCTCCTAAACCTTCACCATCCCAGACTCCTGTTTGGATCCCTCTTTTCCCACCGGGATTTTGGGATCAGTCACTTCCAGGGGCAGGGAAT
Organism: Pyrgilauda ruficollis; assembly: GCF_017590135.1. Lineage (NCBI taxonomy): Eukaryota > Metazoa > Chordata > Aves > Passeriformes > Passeridae > Pyrgilauda > Pyrgilauda ruficollis. The sequence goes on along the minus strand of NW_024510249.1, from coordinate 386 downwards.
TGTGAGGGATGAGGGGATCTCACCCGGGGCTGCCCATGGTTCCTCCCAGTTCCGTTTGCTTTTAGAAGTCTTCAAACAGCAGCACTGGATCCCCACGGATCTGGGAGGGCCAAAGCTGAGGACAAACTGCTCTATCCCGGGAATTCTGAAGTGTTCCTGCTCCCATGAGATATTCTGGATGGGACCTGCCCTGTCCTGAAGGTTCCAGAGCATCATTCCAGATAAAACAGACCACAAGGAATGGCTTTAAGTTGGGATTCCTTCCCAGAGTGAGCTTCGGCTGAACATCTGAAATACTTATCCTGCTTTACTTGAGACATTCTTGCCAAATCCTGAAAATCCAATGGAAAATCCTGCTTCCATCAGGAGACAATGCTTGGGAAAGG
>NW_024510248.1:0-528 GCF_017590135.1 Pyrgilauda ruficollis | reverse complement strand
AAAATGGGAAAAATTGAGAAAAATTGGAAAAAAATTTGGGGAAAAATTGGGGAAAAAATGGGAAAAATTGGGGAAAAATTGGGGGAAAATTGGGAAAACTTGGAGAAAAATTGGGGGAAAATTGGACAAAAATTTGGAAAAATTTGGGGAAAAAATGGGAAAAATTGGGGAAAAATTGGGGAAAAATTGGGGAAAAATTGGGGAAAAATTGGGGAAAAATTGGGGAAAAATTGGGGAAAAATTGGGGAAAAATTGGGGAAAAATTGGGGAAAAATTGGGGAAAAATTGGGGAAAAATTGGGGAAAAATTGGGGAAAAATTGGGGAAAAATTGGGGAAAAATTGGGGAAAAATTGGGGAAAAATTGGGGAAAAATTGGGGAAAAATTGGGGAAAAATTGGGGAAAAATTGGGGAAAAATTGGGGAAAAAATGGGAAAAATTGGAGAAAAATGGAGAATTTTTTGGGAAAAAAATGGGGAAAAAACCAAAAAAAAATTGGAATAAAAGGGAGAAAAATTGGGCAAAAATT
>NW_024510247.1:0-528 GCF_017590135.1 Pyrgilauda ruficollis | reverse complement strand
GAAGAGACCAAGGTCGGTGAAGAGCAATATGAGTCCTAGATGGGAGGGATGTGGAAATGCCTTGATCTTGCAGTGAAATCCCCTTGTAAAACTATGAAGAAGGATATAATTGATACATCAAACCCTCTTTTTCCGTATAATGCATTGAAAAGTATGGGGAGTTCAGCAAAGCCATCCTGCTAAAGTAAGCAAATGTTAAAGTAGCTGGGATCACATGAGAAATCTGAACAGAGAAAGAGACAAGAATGATGAGACCCTGTGCCCTCAGGGAGACAAGAAGACTTCTGTTCTCAGAGATGAAGATGGTTTCAGAAAGAGATGAGGAGAACCTTTGCTCTTAAACAGCTCATCTTTAAAACAATATGCCATAAGTTGGCATGGCCCATAAACACAACTGTGGGAAAAGCTGTGAAAAATGAGGGGGACTTGACGATTGCAGATTTTCTGGGCAGCTGCTCTTCATGGCAATTGAGAGTCACGAGAAAGCTTTTCTTAAGGAGAAGTCTCCATACCATGAAAGAGAGACTC
>NW_024510246.1:0-528 GCF_017590135.1 Pyrgilauda ruficollis | reverse complement strand
TTTTTTTTTTATTAATAACACTATGTTGTGACTGTTTTTCTAAAGCTTATTTACTTTTGAAAAAGGAATAGAATACATGCAATCTGAGTGATTTGGCAACTCCCTGGTGCTATAAAAATTGTATTATTTTATTCCTTTCCCAGGAGGAGTTACTTCAGATTTCAAAGGTTTCTTAAAAGCCTACGGTGAGAGAGATTTCCTTCACTCTCTGCTATGTCATCTCCCCTTAGGACATGGAAATCTTTTGTTTAATAATGCCACTAAGATGATTCTAAACATATATGGTATCCATCCTTTAAATTATTACTTTGGGGTGCAATTGGATGGGATGCTGTTTGATTTATAGCCATTGCAACCCCCAGGTCACTGGGCACATAAAGAATACAAAAATGCAACTAAATTGATTTAAACATTCCAGTCTGAAGGATGGGCTTTTAGTATGCTTCCCATCTCTACAAAACAGAACACAGATCTTTCATTATCTGGGCCAAAGGAAAGACCAGTGTAGTCCTAGGTGATTATGAATCA
>NW_024510245.1:0-528 GCF_017590135.1 Pyrgilauda ruficollis | reverse complement strand
ATGTTGGGCACATAACTTGGAAGCAAAAATTAGGTTATTCTCTATTGGTGACCTTCCAATGCAGTGGAAAGAGAGGGTTCATAGAGTGAGTCAGAGTAAACTTGTGACTTTGAAGATTTGAATCCCTCTTAGGAGGAACCAGAAATAGATATCTTGACCAAATTAGATGCCAAATATTCATACTCCCCAGTGTGATTTAAATTGTGTTTGTGGAGCCTAGTCTGTGTTCATTTGGCATCAACCTTCTTCAGCACTGAAAGATACAAATCTCTTCACAAGCTTAAAAAGACAACTTCTCAGCTTTTTTATTTAAATAATCCTACAAAACTGTCAGATCAGCTGTCCTGGAAATTCTGCATTAATAAGATTTGAGATACCAAAGAATCTCAGATCTCTCTGAGTTATTTATTCAAACCTTAAACAAAGAAACAAAAGTCAACTGCTAGAAGATTCTAAAACTGTTTTACTGTTTTTTCCACATATGCAACCACATAGGCAAAATCCTGATTGCCTGCAGATTTCAGTCAT
>NW_024510244.1:2873-7659 GCF_017590135.1 Pyrgilauda ruficollis | reverse complement strand
CAGCTGCCCAGTAACGGACCTGTGACAACAGTACGGGACCAGTAACACCAGTAAGGAACCAGTCACACCAGTACGGGACCAGTACCACCAGCACCAGACCAGTAACGGACCAGTTACACCAGTAAAGGACCAGTAACACCAGTAACGAACCAGTAATGGACTGGGAATGGCCCTGGGCCACGCCCCCTCCCAGTTACACCAGTACCAGACCAGTCACAGCAGTTACAGACAGGTCACACCAGTAACAGACCAGTCACACCAGTATGGGACCAGTCACACCAGTACCGGACCAGTCACACCAGTTACAGACCGGTCACACCAGTATGGGACCAGTAACACCAGTAACAGACCGGTCACACCAGTACCGGACCAGTCACACCAGTAAGGGACCAGTCACACCAGTTACAGACCAGTCACACCAGTAAGGGACCAGTCACACCAGTTACAGACCGGTAACACCAGTACTGGACCAGTCACACCAGTACCGGACCAGTAAGGGACCAGTAAGGGACTGGGAACGGCCCCGAGGCCCCGCCCCCTCCCAGTTCCACCAGTTACGGACTGGGAAGGGACTGGGAGCTCCCAGTAACTCCCAGTGCTCCCAGTACAAAGTCCCAGTTTGATCCCAGTCCCTCCCAGTTTGATCCCAGTCCCTCCCAGTTTGATCCCAGTCCCTCCCAGTCCATGGCCCAGGTGATTTAGGAGCCTCCAGGTGTCCCCAAAATTTGATATTTTATGGAAAATTTTGGGGATTTTGGGGGAAATTTGGGGGATTTTTGTGGAATTCCTGGATTTTGGGGGTCCCCAAATTTTTTTTTGACGTCCCAGGTGATTTAGGAACCTCCGGGTTTCCTAAAATTTGGGGATTTTGGGGGAAATTTTCAGGATTTTGAGGGAATTATTTGGGATTTTGGAGGGACTTTTTGTGATTTTGGGGGATTCCAGGAATTTTGGGGAGATCCAAAATTTGTTTTGGGGGTCCCAGGTGAGCCCAGGTGATTTGGGAACCTCCAGGTGTCCCCAAATTTGGGGATTTTGGGGGAATTTTTTGGGATTCCAGGAATTTCGGGGGTCCCCAATTTTTTTTTTTTTTTGGGTAAGGCCGGGTGATTTAGGAACTCCCAGGTGTCCCAAATTTGGGGATTTTGGGGGAATTTGGGGGGATTTTTGTGGATTTCCTGGATTTCGGGGTCCCCAAATTTTTTGGGCATCCCAAATTTTTTTTGGGGGGGTGTCCCAGGTGATTTGGGAACCTCCGGGTGTCCCAAATTTGGGGATTTTGGGGGAATTTTCCATGCTTTTGGAGGAATTATTTGGGATTTGGGGGAAAATTTGGGGGATTTTGGGAAGACTTTTTGGGATTTTTCGGGTTCCAGGAATGTTGGGGGTCCCCAAATTTTTTGGGGGGTCCCAAATCTTTTTTGGGGAGGTCCCAGGTGATTTGGGAACCTCCAGCTTTCCCAAATTTAGGGATTTTGGGGGAATATTTTTAGATTTCGCGGGAATTTTTCCGGGATTTTTGGTGGTCCCAGAAATTTTGGGGGAATCCTAAATTTTTTTGGGGGGTCCCAGGTGATTTGGGAACCTCCGGGTGCCCCAAATTTGGGGATTTTGGGGGGAATTTCCCAGGATTTGGGGGGAATTTTTTTGGATTTTCCATGATTTTTTAATTTTTTTTTGACGTCCCAGGTGATTTAGGAACCTCCGGGTTTCCTAAAATTTGGGGATTTTGGGGGAAATTTTCAGGATTTTGAGGGAATTATTTGGGATTTTGGAGGGACTTTTTGTGATTTTGGGGGATTCCAGGAATTTTGGGGAGATCCAAAATTTGTTTTGGGGGTCCCAGGTGAGCCCAGGTGATTTGGGAACCTCCAGGTGTCCCCAAATTTGGGGATTTTGGGGGAATTTTTTGGGATTCCAGGAATTTCGGGGGTCCCCAATTTTTTTTTTTTTTTGGGGAAGGCCGGGTGATTTAGGAACTCCCAGGTGTCCCAAATTTGGGGATTTTGGGGGAATTTGGGGGGATTTTTGTGGATTTCCTGGATTTCGGGGTCCCCAAATTTTTTGGGCGTCCCAAATTTTTTTTGGGGGGGTGTCCCAGGTGATTTGGGAACCTCCGGGTGTCCCAAATTTGGGGATTTTGGGGGAATTTTCCATGCTTTTGGAGGAATTATTTGGGATTTGGGGGAAAATTTGGGGGATTTTGGGAAGACTTTTTGGGATTTTTCGGGTTCCAGGAATGTTGGGGGTCCCCAAATTTTTTGGGGGGTCCCAAATCTTTTTTGGGGAGGTCCCAGGTGATTTGGGAACCTCCAGCTTTCCCAAATTTAGGGATTTTGGGGGAATATTTTTAGATTTTGCGGGAATTTTTCCAGGATTTTTGGTGGTCCCAGAAATTTTGGGGGAATCCTAAATTTTTTTGGGGGGTCCCAGGTGATTTGGGAACCTCCGGGTGCCCCAAATTTGGGGATTTTGGGGGGAATTTCCCAGGATTTGGGGGGAATTTTTTTGGATTTTCCATGATTTGGGGGGGGGATTTTCGGGATTTTTGTGCTCCCGGGAATTTGGGGGGGTTCCAAATTTTTTTTTTGGGGAGGTCCCAAATTATTTTTGGGGTGTCCCAGGTGAGGCCGCCCCGGGAAAAAAAGGGAAATTTGGGAGGAAAATGGGAAAGGAAAAAATGGGAAATTTGGGGGAAAAAAAGGGAAATTGGGGGGGAAAAGGGGAAGGAAAAAATGGGAAATTTGGGGGGGAAATTTGAAAAATGCGGGGAAAAAGTGGGAAAATTGGGAGGAAAAAATGGGAAATTTGGGGGAAAAAAAGGGAAATTTGGGGAGAAAATGGGGAGGATAAAATAGGAAATTTGGGGGGAAAAAGGGAAATTTGGGGGGAAATATGGGGGGAAAAAAGGGAAATTTGGAAATTTGGGGGGAAAATTGGGGAGGGAAAAAAAGGGAAATTTGGGGGGGAAAAGGGAAAATTTGGGGGGGAAATTTGAAAAATTTGGGGGGGAAATTGGGGGAGGAATGGGGGCAGAATGGGAAAAATTGGGAGGAAAAATGTGGGAAAACGGGAAAATTTGGGATAAAAAATGGGAAAATTGGGGGGAATGGGGGAGAAAATGGGGAAATTTTGGGGGGAAATTGGGGGAAAATTGGAAAAGTGGGGGGAGAAAAAAGGAGAAAATTGTGGAGAAAAAAATGGGAAATTTGGGAAGAAAAATGGGAAAATTTGGGGGGGAAATGGGGAAAAAATTGGAAAATTGGGGGGAGGAAAAATGGAGAAATTGGGGAGAAAAATTGGGGGAAAATTGGGGAAAAATGGGAAAATTGGGGGAGAAAAAAAGGAGAAATTGGGGAGAAAAATTGGGGGAAAATTGGGGAAAAATGGGAAAATTGGGGGAGAAAAAAAGGAGAAATTGGGGAGAAAAATTGGGGGAAAATTGGGGAAAAATGGGAAAATTGGGGGAGAAAAAAAGGAGAAATTGGGGAGAAAAATGGGGGGGAAATTGGGGAAATTGGGGGAAAATGGAGAAAAATGGGGAGAAGGGAAAATGGGGGAATGGAGGGAGGGGGGCGGGGAGGAGGATGAGGAGGGAGACGAAGATGATGAAGATGAAGGTGAGGAAGATGAAGATGAAGGATGGATTGGGAGGATGAAGATGACGATGGTGAAGGTGAAGGTGAGGAAGATGAAGATGAAGGATGGATTGGGAGGATGAAGATGACGATGGTGAAGGTGAAGGTGAGGAAGATGAAGATGAAGGATGGATTGGGAGGATGAAGATGACGATGGTGAAGGTGAAGGTGAGGAAGATGAAGATGAAGGATGGATTGGGATGATGAAGATGACGATGGTGAAGGTGAAGGTGAGGAAGATGAAGATGAAGGATGGATTGGGATGATGAAGATGACGATGGCGAGGATGAAGATTATGAAGATGATGAAGACGAAGATGATGGATGGATGGGGATGAAGATGAAGGTAAAGGAATGAACGGATGGGGATGAAGATGAAGATGAAGATGAAGGAATGGATGGATTGGGATGGATGAAGATGAGGATGAGGATGAGGATGAAGATGAAGATGAAGATGAAGATGATGGATTGATGGGGATGAAGATGAAGGTAAAGGAATGAACGGATGGGGATGAAGATGAAGATGATGACGATGAAGATGAAGGAATGGATGGATTGGGATGGAGATGAAGAGGATGAAGATGATGATGAAGGTGAAGGTGAAGATGAAGATGAAGAAAGGCCTGCAGGGCCAGGGGTGTTGAGGATGAGGATGGAGGTGAGGATGAAGGACGGGTTGGGAAAATGAAGATGAAGATGAAGATGAAGATGAGGAAGATGAAGATGAGGGAATGGATGAAGATGATGAAGATGAGGATGATGAAGATGATGATGAAGATGAGGGAATGGATGAAGATGATGAAGATGAGGATGATGAAGATGATGATGAAGATGAGGGAATGGATGAAGATGAAGATGGCAATGAGGATGAGGATGGAGGTGAGGAAGGGCCAGGGGGGAGGGGGAGGGATCGGCAGAGGAATTCACTGGGGAGGGATCCCAGTGCAGACCAGTCCAAACCAGTCCAAACCAGTCCAAACCAGTCCAAACCAGTCCCAACCAGTCCAACCCAGTCCATCCCAGTGCAGACCAGTCCATCCCAGTCCATCCCAGTCCATCCCAGTCCATCCCAGTCCAAACCAGTCCAACCCAGTCCAACCCAGTCCAAACCAGTCCAAACCAGTCCATCCCAGTCCAACCCAGTCCAAA
>NW_024510244.1:0-2336 GCF_017590135.1 Pyrgilauda ruficollis | reverse complement strand
AGATGAAGATGAAGATGAGGAAGATGAAGATGAGGGAATGGATGAAGATGATGAAGATGAGGATGATGAAGATGATGATGAAGATGAGGGAATGGATGAAGATGGCAATGAGGATGAGGATGGAGGTGAGGAAGGGCCAGGGGGGAGGGGGAGGGATCGGCAGAGGAATTCACTGGGGAGGGATCCCAGTGCAGACCAGTCCAAACCAGTCCAAACCAGTCCAAACCAGTCCAAACCAGTCCCAACCAGTCCAACCCAGTCCATCCCAGTGCAGACCAGTCCATCCCAGTCCATCCCAGTCCATCCCAGTCCAACCCAGTCCATCCCAGTCCAAACCAGTCCATCCCAGTCCCCCCCATTATCGCCCCCTCCCCCTCCCAGATCTTATCTCTGATATCCTGGAGGGGGCGTGGCCAATGGGGCGTGTCCCCAAGGGGGCGTGTCCCCAAGGGGGCGTGGCCTGGCTCCCATAAATTCTGGCCATTCCCAGGGGAGTCGGAGCGGAGCCGGGAAGGTGAGGCCAGGTTTGGGGTGGGTCCCCGAATTTGGGGTAGGATTTTTGGGGTCCCCTTGAATTTTGGGGTGGATTTGGGGGTTTCTCCCAAATTTTCGGGGGGATTTTTGGGTTTCTCATTGAATTTTGGGGGGATTTTTGTGGTTCCCTTGAATGTGGGGGGGATTTTTGGGGCCTTCTCCCAAATTTTGGGGGGATTTTTGGGGTTCCCCTTAATTTGGGGGGGGATTTTTGGGGTCCCCTTGAACTTTCGAGGGAGATTTTTAGGGTTCTCCTTGAATTTTGGGGTTTTCACCCAAATTTTGGGGGAGATTTTTGGGGTTCTCCTTGAATTTGGGGGGGATTTTGGGGTTTCCTTTGAATTTGGGGGTGATTTTGGGGTTCCCATTGAATTTTGGGGGGAATTCTGGGGTTTTCTCCAGAATTTTAGGGGATTTTGGGGCTTCTCCTTCCATTTGGGGGGATTTTGGAGTTTTCCTTGAATTTTAGGGGGCATTTTTTGGGGTTTTCCCCCAAATTTTGGCCAGATTTTTTGGGGTTGCCTTTAATCCGGAGGGATTTTGGGGTGCCGTTGGATTTTGGGGGTGCTCACCCAAATTTGGGGGGATTTTTTGGGGGGTTCCCATTGAATTTGGGGGGGATTTGGGGGATTTTTGGGGTCCCCTTGGATTTGGGGTCTTCCCCCAAATTTTGGGGGGATTTTTTGGGGTTCTCCTTGAATTTTGGGGGGGATTTTTTGGGGTCTTCCTCCGAATTTTCAGGGGTTTTGGGGTCGGGATGTTCCCTGTTGAATTTGGGCAGATTCTTGGGGTTCCCTTTAAATTCGGGTGGATTTTTGGGGTTCCCTTTGAATTTTGGGAGGAATTTTTGGGTTTTCCCCATAATTTTGGGGGATTTTTTGGGGTTCTCCTTGAATTTGAGGACATTTTTTGGGGTCTTCTTCCAAGTTTTGGGAGGAATTTCGGGGTCGGGATGGTCCCTATTGAATTTGGGGGGGGGGATTTTTTGGGGTCCCATTGAATTTAGGGGGGAATTTTGGGGCTTTTTCCTCGAATTTGGGGGGGATTTTTTGGGGTCGGGAGGGTCCCAAACCCGGGGTCTCCCCCTTCCTCACGCCCCTCCCCCACGGGCAGATGGGGCCCCCCCGGATTTTGCTCCTCTGGGCCTGGGTCCTGCTCGGCTGCCGTGAGTCCCAAATCCCAAATTTCCACCCCAAATCCCAAATTTCCCACCCCAATCCCAACTTTTCCCGTCAAAATCCCAAATTTCCACCCCAAAATCCCAAATTTCCCTCCCAAAATCCCAAATTTTCCCACCCAAATCCCTGATTTTCCACCCCAAAAATCAAAAATTTCCCACCCAAATCCCAGATTTTTCCCACCTCAAATCCCTCAAATCCACCTCAATCCCAAATTTTCCCACCCTAATCCAAATTTCCCAACAAAATCCCAAATTTCCCACCCTAATCCAAATTTTCCCAACCAAATCTCAGATTTTTCCCACCTCAAATCCCAAATTTCCCAACAAAATCCAAAATTTTCCCACCCCAATCCCAAATATTCCCCCAATCTCTTATTTTCCCACCCAAATCCCAATTTTTCCCCTCCAAATCCCAAATTTTCCCACCCCAATCCCAGATTTTCCACCCTAAAATCAAAAATTTCCCACCCCAATCCCAATTTTTCCCACCAAAATCCCAAATTTCCCCCCCAAAATCCCAAATTTCCCTCCCAAAATCCCAAATTTTCCCACCCAAATCCCTGATTTTCCACCCCAAAAATCAAAAATTTCCCACCCAAATCCCAGATTTTTCCCACCTCAA
>NW_024510243.1:0-528 GCF_017590135.1 Pyrgilauda ruficollis | reverse complement strand
TTTGTTTGTTTTGAATATTGGATTTTTGGAGGGTTTTTTGATTTTTTTATGGGATTTTTTTTGTTTTTGTTCTGCTTAGGTTTTTTTTGTGGTTTTTTTTTTGTTTGTTTTGAATATTGGATTTTTGGAGGGTTTTTTGATTTTTTTATGGGATTTTTTTTGTTTTTGTTCTGCTTAGGTTTTTTTTGTGGTTTTTTTTTTGTTTGTTTTGAATATTGGATTTTTGGAGGGTTTTTTGATTTTTTTATGGGATTTTTTTTGTTTTTGTTCTGCTTAGGTTTTTTTTGTGGTTTTTTTTTTGTTTGTTTTGAATATTGGATTTTTGGAGGGTTTTTTGATTTTTTTATGGGATTTTTTTTGTTTTTGTTCTGCTTAGGTTTTTTTTGTGGTTTTTTTTTTGTTTGTTTTGAATATTGGATTTTTTTAAATGTGATTTTTTTCTTTTTGCGCTTATTTTTTTCTTTTTTTTTTATTTTTTATCACTTTTTTTTTTTAAAAAACCCCTGAAATCCTTTTACAAAACCCAAA
>NW_024510242.1:0-528 GCF_017590135.1 Pyrgilauda ruficollis | reverse complement strand
GGGGGGAGTGGGCGTGTCCGCGCGGCGCGGGGCCAATCAGCAGGCGCCATCCCGCGCGGGGCGTGGCCCCCGGTGTGGGAAAAGGGGCGTGGCCCGAGCGGATTTCTTAATGGAGCGGCGGCGGCGGGCGCGCGGCGCATGCGCGCTCGGCGCGGCGATGGCGGGGGGGTCCCGGGGCGCGGCGCGGAGCTGCCCCCGCCGCCAGCACCGGAGCGGGAGGAGCGGCGAGCCCGGCGGCGGCCAGGCCAGCAGCAGCAGCAGCAGCAGGAGGAGGAGGAGGAGGCGGCAGAGGAAGGGCGGCGGGAGGCGGCGGCAGCGCGGCATGACATGACGGCGCCGCTCGGGCTCCCCCCGCGCTGGCCCGACGCGCTCGGCTGCCGCTGCGAGGACGCCCCGCGGGAGAAGCCGCGCATGGAGAGCCTGGGCCACTGCCGGGAGAGCCTGGGCCACTGCCGGGAGAGCCTGGGCCACTGCCGGGAGATGCTGCCGCACGCCGGGCTGGCCGCGCCGGGCGGCGGCGGCGGCGCG
>NW_024510241.1:0-464 GCF_017590135.1 Pyrgilauda ruficollis | reverse complement strand
TGCCCATCCTGCACTGCTCCTGCCCATGCTCCAACGACTCTGCCCATCCATCACTGCTCCTGCCCATCCTGCAGCGCCCCTGCCCATCCCCCACTGCTCCTGCCCATCCTCCAGCGACCCTGCCCATCCTGCACTGCACCTGCCCATCCTTCACTGCTCCTGCCCATCCTGCACTGCTCCTGCCCATCCTGCACTGCTCCTGCCCATCCTCCAGCGACCCTGCCCATCCCTCACTGCTCCTGCCCATCCTGCACTGCTGCCCATCCTGCAGCGACCCTGCCCATCCTGCACTGCTCCTGCCCATCCTGCACTGCTCCTGCCCATCCTTCACTGGTCCTGCCCATCCTCCAGCAGTCCTGGACATCCTCCACCACTCCTGCCCATCCTCCGCTGTCCCTGCCCATCATCCACTGATCCTGTTGGGCTCTGGGTTCCCCGAGCCCGGCTGTCTCTCAGCCTGAGCG
>NW_024510240.1:0-529 GCF_017590135.1 Pyrgilauda ruficollis | reverse complement strand
CTTTCAGCTACAAAATCTGCATTTAACTGCCATTCAGATTATTTACAAAGGAATGCATATCCTTAATACAGTATACAAATATTAAAACTTATTTTCCTTTTATTTTTGACTCACACTGGTTTTTAGTAGCACAAAAAATACCTACTCTGGTCCTAGTACTCATTCCATTTAATATTCTATCAGGTTTGTCACTATTTTCTTCTTCTGTTTTAAATAGGTTCATCTGAGAAGTTCTGTTTTCCATGTAATTTAATCTCTTGTGTTTCCTATCACTACATGGGTGCATTAAAAATACTAACAACAGGTTAAAATTTTGGTCATATGTTTCTCCCTTTTTAATGTTGGGTTTACATTACATATTTTCATTTTGTAGACTTTCTTGGGAGAATAGGTTTTTCTTCTGCTGTGTCCTGCCAGAGTCTAGTGAAAATCTAGGCTTAATTTACAGGATATGATTTTCACAATATCTCTTGTATTTGTCTACTCATGGGCAAACTAGACCTCTACAGTCAAATCAGTTCTCTTTTTT
>NW_024510239.1:0-529 GCF_017590135.1 Pyrgilauda ruficollis | reverse complement strand
GGGGTCCCGGGGCTGGGGGATCCCGGTGGTCCCGGTGCTGGGGGTCCCGGGGCTGGGGTTCCTGGGGGTCCCAGGGCTGGGGGGCCCCGGTGCTGAGGTGCTGGGGCGTCCCAGGGCTGGAGGGCCCGGGGTTCCGGTGGTCCCGGTGATCCCAGGGCTGGGGTTCCCGGTGGTCCCGTGGCTGGGGGTTCCCGGGGGTCCCGGTCTCACCCGCGCCGCCCCCCCGAGCGCGCCCAGCGCCGCGCGCTGCATCCCGGCCTGGCCGCGGCGCGCCGCGTGACGTCACGTCACACCGGGCCGTGAACGACCCCGCGCTACGGGCGCCGGGAAGGGCCAGAACGCGGGGGTGTGATTGGCTGCCGCGCGTGCGTGACGCAACGCGGGCGGCACGGAGGCGCGGGATTGGCTGAGGGGAATTTTGGGAGGGGGGAGCTCGAAGTGCCCGGGCCGAATCCCCCCCCCCCGCACCCGAGAGACCCCCGGCCCTCACTGACACCCCAAACCCTCACAGACCCCCGGCCCTCACAGA
>NW_024510238.1:0-529 GCF_017590135.1 Pyrgilauda ruficollis | reverse complement strand
AAAAAAAAAAAAAATGCAAATTTCCAAATGAACAGTCCACTCCAACCTTTGCTCTGGATATTTTTTGAAGTTCTGGTTAACTCAGTCCCTCTGTTCCTCAGGTGTCTACCTGGAAAGTCATCCACTCACATAGTTATTTTAGTCTTTAGGTTCTTCAGGGGGGAAGGATATTTGAGTGGCTGTCATTCAAGACAGAGATGTTTTAGGCAACAGAGTGATCCTATCTACTCCCTTTCATTCCTTGAGCACAAATAAAATAAAACCAAACCCAAAACCAAACCACCAGCAAAATCAAAATCCAAAATGTACATTTTTCAGAAACAAGAAATCATAGAGTTAATATTCCTGTACATATATACATTATGATACTAAATCTATTCATATAACCTTCACTGTTGCTAAATACAACAGAAGTTAGTGTCTGAAAAGGAAGTTTTAGTAAGAACATATATGGTGCCTCAGCAGTTAAAAAATTGGGAAAACATACCGAGAGTTGGAAAAACCAAGTACTTCATTTTATGAGAAGAAC
>NW_024510237.1:0-529 GCF_017590135.1 Pyrgilauda ruficollis | reverse complement strand
GGGAAGGGAAGGGAAGGGAAGCTCTCCTGATCTGCTTTTATCCCGCTCCTCACTTTCCCCGGTGACTCAGCCCCACCGGCTGCGGGGCGGGTGCCGGCTTGCCGGGATCAGCTCCCGCCGGCCCCGCTCCCTCCCGGCTCCTCTCCCCGTGCTGGGGGCACAAAGGGGGGGCTGGGGGCGGCATCCCCCCCCACCCCCCACACCACCACTGAGGGTCCCCGTGGGGGATCCCAGGAATGTCCCAGAGCTGGATCCGGGGGACACAGACCCCATCCCAGCCCCTCGTGCTGTCCCACCTCTGCTGTGAGGTGGATGGAAGAAATATCCAGAATTAATAAAAGTACCCCAAAATGTCCAGCCTAAAGCAGGGAGGCGAGGTCCATGTGCCAGGTGCTGCAGGACGGCGTCCCCAGGGCTGTTTGGGGACAAGATTTGTCCTCTGGCAGGAGCAGGGGGGACACCCAGGGTTCAATCCCCTGCTGGGGTGAGGGGGCACAGCAGGGGGGGAAGGAGGGATGGGACCCCTCCC
>NW_024510236.1:0-529 GCF_017590135.1 Pyrgilauda ruficollis | reverse complement strand
GCACCCTCTGGGATAAGAACCTTTCCCTGCTATCCAACCCAACTGTGCCAGACACAGCTGCAGCCATTTGCTTGGGTCCTGTTGCTGGTCACCAGAGCAGAGATCTGGGCTGGCCCTAGGGAGGAAGCTGTGACCAGACTTTGAGGGAGCAGGGAGCCCTGGATGGGTGCAGAGGGGGTTTCTCTCCTCTCCCCTCCATGGAACTTGGATGTAGATTCCACTTGAGGAGGAGTATGAGAGGAAGGCAGGAGGGAATGGCAGGAGTGGGAGTCATCCCTGCCTTGATTTCCCTCTTGAAGCCCCAAAGCCTCACCATGCAAAGCGTCAAGGATGTAGGTGATTCCTTCTGCCAGCTGAAGGAGATGATCTCTTGGGGAATGCTGCAAGGTGCTGAACAGTTCCTTTAAGTCTGGGCTCTCAGTTTCCAGCTGATAACCATCATTTTGCTCAGAAAGTTCTTCCATCTGTGGGGAGCAAGGAAAAGAAATGTCAGGATTTGAGGGCAGAGGCTGCTGCTTGTCCTGAGCAG
>NW_024510235.1:0-529 GCF_017590135.1 Pyrgilauda ruficollis | reverse complement strand
AAATGGCCGAAAAATCCCCAAAAAATCACGAAAAATCCCAAAAAATCCCTAAAAAACACCCGAAAATTTGCAAATTTTTTCCCAAAACTCCCGAATTTTTTCCCAAACTCCCGTTTTTTTTAAATTCCAGCTGCAGTTCCCTCCCTGAGCCCCTCGTGGCCCCTGGAGCTGGGCCCTGCCCACGGCTCCTGCCAGCTCCCAAATCCCCGAAACCCTCCCAAAAAATGGCCAAAAATCCCCCCAAAAACTCCCAAATATCCCCAAAAAAACCCAAAAATTCCCCAAAAAATTCCAAAAAATTCCCCAGAATCCCCCCAAAAACGCCCAAATATCCCCAAAAAAACCCAAAAATTCCCCAAAAAATTCCAAAAAATTCCCCAGGAACCCGAAAAATATGAATAAATCCCCAAAACATCCCAGAAAATGGCTGAAAAAATGTGAAAAATCACCAAAAAATCACGAAAAACCACAAAAAATCCCTAAAAAACACCCTAAAATTCTGAAATTTTTCCCCAAAATTCCCGAATTT
>NW_024510234.1:0-529 GCF_017590135.1 Pyrgilauda ruficollis | reverse complement strand
TAAACACAGCAGGCTCAGTTTTAAAGGGAGAAGCTTTTCCCCTCTCTGCCATGAGCCCCTGGGAGAGCAGAGTTCCTGGCCTTTTCTCCCTAATTCAAAAGGGCATTTTCTGGTGTGGTTCTGGCTGAGAGGGGCCAAGTGCAGGACTCTGAGGAACTGGAACCAAGGACCCCAGGAGGGACAAAGCCTGCAGGGACACAGCCTGGAACAGCCCAGGCAGGGCAACAGGAGCCTGCCTGGGGACATTCCCAGTTCTGCCTGTGAGTTGTCCCTGCAGGACGTGTGGACAGGAGGCTCAGATGGTGCCAAAGGTCCTGGAGCTCCTCCAAGAGCCTCCAGCAGCTTCCCCTGCACAGGGAGAGTGGGAGCTCACCAGGAGAGTTCCACAGACCTGCATGGGAGCAGCATAAACCTTCCTTGCCAGCAGGGCAGCAGCTCCAGGGATGAATCCAGGCATCTGCAAAGGCCTCACCACAACCCCCTGCAGCTCCAGTGGCATGAAGTCATGGAATCATGGAATGGTTTGAGT
>NW_024510233.1:0-7667 GCF_017590135.1 Pyrgilauda ruficollis | reverse complement strand
TCAAATTCAGTCAAAATTTGGCTGAAACACGTTAAAAAATCACCAGAAATTCATCAAAATTTCAGCCCAAAAATCCAATTCAAATTCAGTCAAAATTCGGCTGAAATACGTTAAAAAATCACTATAAATTAATCAAAAATTCAGCCCAAAAATCGGCTTCAAATTCAGTCAAAATTCATCTGAAACATGTTAAAAATCTCTATTAATTAATCAAAAATTCAGCCCAAAAATCCAATTCAAATTCAGTCAAAATTTGGCTGAAATACGTTAAAAAATTGTGGCAAATAAATCAAATATTTACCAAAAAAATCCATCTCAAATTTGGTCAAAATTTGGCTGAAATACGTTAAAAAAATCCCCAGAAATTCATTTTTAAATTGTCACAAAAATTGGCTTCAGAATCGGTCAAAATTGGGTTGAAATTCATTAAAAAATTTTGGTCATTTTGTCAAAAAATCCCCCCAAAAATCAGCCTCAAATTCGGTCAAAATTTGGCTGGAATAAATTAAAAAATTGCCCCAAAAATCAGCTTCGAATTTGGCCAAAATTCAGCCCAAAAAATTCCTTGAAAAATTCCACAAAATTCCTAAAAAAATTTTTTTTAAAATTTTCCTTTGAAAATCCCAAAATTCCCTCAAAAAATTCCTCCAAATTCCTAAAAAAATGTCCTTTAAAAATCCTCCGAAAATTCCCCAAAATCCCTGAAAAAATTCCCAAAAATCAATCAAAATTCCCTGAAAAATGCCTCCAAAAATCCCCAAAGAATCCCTCAAAATTCCCTCCAAAATTCCCAAAACATTTCCTAAAACAATTCCCAAAAATTCCCAAATAATCCCTCAAAAATCCCCCAAATCCCCCCAAAAATTCCTTCAGGATTCCTAAAAAAAATCTTCAGAAATTCCCAAAATCCCTGAAAAATGAATCCAAAAATTCCTCAAAAAACCCTGAAAAATTCCCAAAAATCCCCAAAATTCCCTCCAAAAATCCCCCCAAAAATCCCTCAGAAATTGATTTAAAAAAACCCAAAAATCCCTGAAAAATTCCTCGAAATTCCCGCCAAAAATCTCCTCAATCCCTCCAAAATTGATTCAAAATCCTGGAAAAAATTCCAAAAAATTCCTCAAAAAAATTCCCAAAAATCTCTGACGAAATTTCCTCCGAATTCCCTCAAATTTTCCTTGAAAAATTCCCCCAAAAATAAAAAAATTCTTAAAAATTTTCCCAAAAATAACTCAAAAATCTCTCAAAAGTCCCTCAAAAAATCCCTCCAAAAATTCCAAAAAAATCCCTCCAATTTCCCTCAAATTTTACTCCAAAAATTCCCAAAAAATTTCCTAAAAAAATTCCCTAAAAAAATTCCCAAAAATCCCTCAAAAAGTCATTAAAAATCCTCCAAAAATTCCAAAAAAAACCCAAAAATTCCAAAAAATTCCAAAAAATCTCTCAAAAAATTTCCTCCAAATTCCCTCAAATTTTCCTCAAAAATTCCCAAAAATCCCAAAAAATGACCTAAAAAAATCCCAAAAATCTCTCAAAAAGTCACTAAAAATCCTCCAAAAATTGAAAAAAAATCCCCAAAAATTCCAAAAAATTCCCAAAAATCTCTCGAAAAAGTTCCTCCAAAAATTCCCAAAAACTGTCCTAAAAAATTCCCAAAAATCTCTCGAAAAATTTCCTCCAAATTCCCTCAAATTTTACTCAAAAAATTCCCAAAAATCCCAAAAACAAAATCTCTATAAATTCATCAAAAATTCAGCCCAAAAATCCGCTTCAAATTCCGCCACAATTCGGCTGAAATACGTCAAAAATCACCAGAAATTCATCACAAATTCAGCCAAAAAATCCGCTTCAAATTCAGTCAAAATTCGGCTGAAATACATCAAAAAATCACTATTAATTAATCAAAATTCAGCCCAAAAATCCAATTCAAATTCAGTCAAAATTCGGCTGAAATACGTCAAAAAATCACCAGAAATTCATCAAAAATTCAGCCCAAAAATCCAATTCAAATTCAGTCAAAATTCGTCTGAAATACGTCAAAAAATCACCAGAAATTCGTCAAAAATTCAGCCCAAAAATCAGCTTCAAATTCCGTCACAATTCGTCTGAAATACGTTAAAAAATCACTATTAATTAATCAAAAATTCAGCACAAAAATCCAATTCAAATTCACTCAAAATTCATCTGAAACACGTTAAAAAATCACTATTAATTAATCAAAAATTCAGCACAAAAATCGGCTTCAAATTCAGTCACAATTCGGCTGAAATACGCTAAAAATCTCTATAAATTCATCAAAAATTCAGCCCAAAAATCCGCTTCAAATTCAGTCAAAATTCGGCTGAAATACGTCAAAAAATCACCAGAAATTCATCAAAAATTCAGCCCAAAAATCCGCTTCAAATTCAGTCAAAATTCGGCTGAAATACGTCAAAAAATCACCAGAAATTCGTCAAAAATTCAGCCCAAAAATCGGCTTAAAATTCAGTCAAAATTCATCTGAAACATGTTAAAAATCTCTATAAATTCATCAAAAATTCAGCCCAAAAATCCGCTTCAAATTCCGCCACAATTCGGCTGAAATACGTCAAAAATCACCAGAAATTCATCACAAACTCAGCCAAAAAATCCGCTTCAAATTCAGTCAAAATTCGGCTGAAATACATCAAAAAATCACTATTAATTAATCAGAATCCTCCCAAATGTCCCCAAAATCCTCCAAAATGTCACCGAAATCCTCCAAAATATCCCCAAAATCCTCCCAAATGTCACCACAGGGACCCAAAATGTCACTAAAGGGACCCAAAATGTCACCAAATGTCCCCAAAATCCTCCGAAATGTCACCGAAATCCTCCCAAATGTCCTCAGAATCCTCCCAAATGTCCCCAAAATCCTCCCAAATGTCCCCAAAATCCTCCAAAATGTCCCCAAAATTCCCAAAATTGTCACCAAAAACCTCTCCAGTGTCACCAAAGGGACCCAAAATGTCAAAAAAAAGACCCCAAAATGGCCCCAAAATGTCACTAAATGTCACCAAATGTCACCAAAATCCTTTGAAATGTCAGCAGATGGACCCAAAGGGACCCAAAATGTCAAAAAAAAGCCCCCAAAATGGCCCCAAAATGTCACTAAATGTCACCAAATGTCACCAAAATCCTTTGAAATGTCAGCAGATGGACCCAAAGGGACCCAAAACGTCCAAAAAATGACCCCAAAATCCTCTAAAATGTCCCCAAAATGTCACAAAATGTCCCCAAATGGCCTCAAATATTCCCAAAACGGACCTAAAATGTCACAAAATGTCCCCAAAACCTCTAAAATGTCCCCAAAATGTCACAAAATGTCCCCAAATGGCCTCAAATATTCCCAAAACGGACCTAAAATGTCACAAAATGTCCCCAAAATCTCTAAAATGTCCCCAAAAAGACCCAAAATGTCACAAAAGGGACCCAAAATCCTCTAAACTGGCCCCAAAATGGACCCAAAAACCTCTAAAATGTCCCCAAAATGTCCCCAAATGTCACCAGAAGGCACAAAATTGTCACCAAAAACCTCTGAAATGTCCCCAAAATGGCCCAAAATCCTCTAAAAGGGACCCCAAATTCCCAAAATTGTCACCAAGAACCTCTGAAATGTCCCCAAAGGGACCCAAAATGTCCAAAAAATGGCCCCAAAACCTCTAAAATGTCCCCAAAACGTCACAAAATGTCCCCAAATGGCCTCAAATATTCCCAAAACGGACCTAAATTGTCACAAAATGTCCCCAAAATGTCACAAAATGTCCCAAAATGTCCCCAAAATCCACAAAATTGTCACCAAAAACCTCTAGAATGTCCCCAAAAGGACCCAAAATGCCAGAAAATGTCCCCAGAAACTTCTAGAATGTCCCAAAATGGCCCCAAACGTCACCAAAATTCCCTAAAATGGCCCCAAAATGTCACAAAGTCCCCAAAATTGCCTCCAAATTGTCCCCAATCCCCCAAAATGTCCCCAAATTGTCCCCAAATTGTCCCAAACCCCTCCAAAATTGTCCCAAATCCCCCAAAATTGTCCCCAAATTGCCTCAAAATCACCCCCGAATTGTCCCCAACCCCCCCAAATTGTCCCAAATCCCCCAAAATGTCCCAAATCGCCCCAAAATTCTGAAATCGCCCCCAAAATTGTCCCCAAATTGTCCCCAACCCCCCAAATTGTCCCAAATCCCCCAAAATGTCCCAAATCGCCCCAAAATTCTGAAATCGCCCCCAAAATTGTCCCCAAATTGTCCCCAACCCCCCAAATTGTCCCAAATCCCCCAAAATGTCCCAAATCGCCCCAAAATTCTGAAATCGCCCCCAAAATTGTCCCCAAATTGTTCCAGAGTTCTGAAATTGTCCCCAAATTGTCCCCAAAATTGTCCCCAAACTGTCCCCAACCCTCCCAAATTGTCCCAAATCCCCCCCAAACCCCCCAAAATTGTCCCCAAATGCTGAAATTGTCCCCAAAATTGCCCCAAAATTGTCCCCAACCCCCCCAAATTGTCTTGGGGGGGAAATGCAAAAAAAAAATTGGGGGGAATTAAAAAAATTGGGGGAAAATTTAAAAAATTGGGGAAATTGTAAAAAAATTGGGGGAAAATTAAAAAAAATTGGGGGGAAATTAAAAAAAATTGGGGGAAAATTAAAAAAAAATTGGGGGGGAAATTGGGGGGAATTAAAAAATATTGGGGGAAATTATTAAAAAATGGGGAAATTGTAAAAAATTGGGAGGAAAATAGGGGGAAAATGAAAAAAAAATTGGGGAAAATTTAAAAAAAATTGGGGGAAAATTTTAAAAAATTGGGGAAATGACAAAAATTGGAGAAAATTGGGGGAAAATGAAAAAAAATTGGGGGAAATCTCGAAAGAATTGGGGTGAAAACCCCAAAATTTAGGTGAAAGCAAAAAATTTGAATAAAGACCCCAAAATCTGAGTGAACCCCCCCAAAATTGAGATGAAAACCCCAAAATCTGAATAAAACCCCCAAAAATTCACCTGAAAATCCCCAAAAGATTCCTAAAAAAACCCAAAAATTCAACTGAATCCCCAAAATCTGAATGAAACCCCCAAATTCTGAGTAAAACCCCCCAAAAATTCCCCTGAAAACCCCAAAATCTGAGCAGCCCCCCCAAAATTTGTGGGAAATCCCAAAATCTGAATGAAACTCCCCCAAAAATTTGTGAAAAATCCCAAAATTTCAATGAAAACCCCAAAAATTTGGGGGGAAATCCCAAAGATTCACCTTAAAACCCCAAAATCTGAACTAGCAAACCCCAAAAATTCGTGAAAATTCCAAAAATCTGAATAAAACCCCAAAATCTGAGAGAAAACCCCCAAAATTTCACCTGGAACCCCCAAAATTTGGGTGAAACCCCCCAAAATTCACCTGAAAACCCCAAAATCTGAATAAAATCCCCAAAATCTCAACGAAACCCCCCTAAAATTTGGGGGAAATCCAAAAATTAACCCAAAAACCCCAAAAGTTCAGGTGAACCCCCCCAAAATTTTGGGTGAAATCCCCCCAAAATCTGAATTTCCCCCCAAAACCTTCCCAAAACCCCCAAAATTCCCATTTTCCCCCCAAAAATTCTCCTGAAATGCCAAAATTCCCATTTTCCCCCCAAAAAATTCCCATTTTCCTCCAAATAGATTCTCATGGAAAGCCCAAAATTCGAATTTTCCCCCCCAAAATTTCCCCAGAACCCCAAAATTCTCTTTTCCCCCAAAAAATGACTTGGAAACCCCAAAAATCTCATTTCCCCCCCAAAAAAATTTACTTGAAAAAGCCAAAATCCCCATTTTCCCCCCAAAAATCCAAATTTTTCCCCCAAAAAATTCCCCCAGAACCCCCAAAATTCCCATTTCCCCCCAAAAAATCTGAATTTTCCCCCAAAAAAATTCTCCCAGAACCCCAAAATTCCCATTTTCCCCTCCAAAAATTCCCCCAAAAGCCAAAAATTTCCATTTTCCCCCCAAAAATCCAAATTTTTCCCCCAAAAAATTCCCCCAGAACCCCCAAAATTCCCATTTTCCGCCCCAAAATTCCCATTTTTCCCCCCAAAAAAGAGCCAAGAGCCCAAAATTCCAGAGCAGTTCCTTTATTGGGGGAGGGGGCCCCAAAATTTTCCCAATTTTGGGATTTTTTTGGGGGGCAAAATTCCCAAATTTTGGGATTTTTGAGGCTGGAACCCTCAAAGTTTCACAATTTTGGGGATTTTTGGGGAGGAACCCCCAAATTTTGGAAATTTTTTGGGATTTCCCCCTAAATTTTGGGATTTTTTTGGAGCTGAGCCCCAAAATTTTGGGGCAAACCCCCAAATTTTGAGATTTTTGGGGACAAAATGCCAAAAATTGGGTTTTTTTATGGGGTGAGATGCCCAAATTTTGAGGTTTTTTAGGGAAGAAACCCCAAATTTTCCCTGTTTTGGGTTTTTTTTTGGGATTGATCCCCAAATTTTCCCAAATTTTGGGGGTTTTTTTGGAGCTGAACCCCGAAATTTTGGGGGTTTTTAGGGTAAAACCCTCAAATTTTGGGATTTTTTAGGGAAGAAATCCCAAATTTTCCCAATTTTGGGGGTTTTTTTTGGAGCTGAGCCCTAAAATTTTGAGGTTTTTTGGGGTGGAACCCCCAAATTTTCCCAACTTTGGGATTTTTTTGCGAAGGCTCAGGAGGAGGAGGAAGAGGAGGATGAAGGCTCCTCATTTCACGGTGAGGATGATGAGGGTCCCTCACCCCCCCGAGGAGGAGGAGGAAACCGAACCCGATGAGGCCGAAGGCCCCGAGGAGGAGGAGGAGGAGGAGGAGGAGCCCCCTCAGCCCACGGCGAGGCCGAAGGCTCAGGAAGGGCCTTGTCCCAACGGCGAGGAGGAGGAGGAGGAGGAGACCGAACCCAATGAGGCCGAAGGCTCACGAGGAGGAGGAGGAGGATGAAGGCCTCTCTCTCATTTCCCGGCGAGGATGATGAAGATGAAGACGATGAAGACGAAGCTCTCCCACCCTGAGGTGAGGAAGAGGAGGGTGAAGGCCAGGACGATGAAGATGAAGGTGAGGAGGATGATGAAGATGAAGGCGACGAAGGTCAGGACGATGAAGATGAAGGTGAATTCTCTTCCTGTGGCTGATGAAGATGAAGGTGATGAAGCTGAAGATGATGAAGGATGAAGATGATGAAGGTGAGGATGATGAAGATGAAGGTGAGGATGGTGAAGATGAAGGTGAGGATGATGATGATGAAGGTCTCAGCCGATGGTGAGGCCGAAGCCGCAGTGGAATTTCTCCTTCCTGCGGTTGATGAGGATGATGATGGTGACGATAACGAGGCTCAGGATGAAGATGAGGATGGTCAGGATGATGAAGATGATGATGATGAAGGTCTCAGCCGATGGTGAGGCCGAAGCCGCAGCGGAATTTCTCCTTCCTGTGGTCGATGAGGATGATGATGGTGACGGACAATGATGACGATAACGAGGCTCAGGATGAAGATGAAGCTCAGGATGAAGATGAGGATGGTCAGGATGATGAAGATGATGATGATGAAGGTCTCAGCCGATGGTGAGGCCGAAGCCGCAGCGGAATTTCTCCTTCCTGTGGTCGATGAGGATGATGATGGTGACGGACAATGATGACGATAACGAGGCTCAGGATGAA
>NW_024510232.1:0-529 GCF_017590135.1 Pyrgilauda ruficollis | reverse complement strand
AGAAACAGTTTGAAGAGCTCAAATTAAGACAGGGGGAACTTAGATTCAGACCTTTCAGCTTGTAAGAACTGAGTGGATCCAGTAACAAGGATTTCTAATAAATCTCACTTATTTGAAGTGGTCCAATCTGCCTAAGAGAGACCTGTTCAAAAGCAGTAGCACTCTCAGCTGCTGCAAGACTTTAAATATTACTTTTGTGCTCATGATGCTTTAGAATAGTCACAGAAAGAAAAATTCAGTTAAGACAGAGAAGGAAAAGGAGGCAAAATTAAATTTAAAACCAGCAGATTTTGCTGGGCGATCCTGAAAATTTTACAGACAAGGAGAATGTTCTTATCAGTCAGTACCGAGGTGGGGTCTGATATTTGCTGTTGTGACTTTGGAATTTATAGGATGTGGGTTTTGGGAAGTGACTGGCAAGGGGCTTGAGGGCCTATCAAAGGGAAAACTGAGCAGGGAGGACCAAGTCTGAAGTGACTTTGTGCCTTCTTGGACTTTTTCACAGAGTGCCTTGGTGCTTTTATTCAGG
>NW_024510231.1:0-529 GCF_017590135.1 Pyrgilauda ruficollis | reverse complement strand
AGGACCTGGGGGCTGCCCAGGGCGGGTTCTGGGGCTGCTGCCGGGTCACACCTTCACTGGTGACCGGGACACAGTGCCCAGGTGACCCCGAGCTGGGTGGGACCAGGACAGACGGGGTCCATGGGCTGGGAATGGAACCGGCAGGGCAGGGGTCACCCAGCAAGGCAGGGGTCACCCAGCAAGGGTCACCCAGCAGGGCAGGGGTCACCCAGCAAGGGTCATCCAGCAGGGCAAGGGTCACCAAGGCCAAGGCCGGGTCCTGCTGGGTCACAACATCCCCATGGAATGTTCTGGACTGGGCAGGAGAGGCCAGGGGGCCGGGAAAGGCCCTGGGGGCTGGGCCAGGGCTGGAGTGAGGCCAGCAGTGCCACGGGGCAGTGCCACCCGGGCTGGGACAGGAGCAGTGTGACCACGGGGCAGTGCCACCCGGGCTGGGACAGGAGCAGTGTGACCATGGGGCAGTGCCACCCAGGCTGGCACAGGAGCAGTGACCCAGCTGTGCCCACGGGGCAGTGCCACCCGGGCTGGC
>NW_024510230.1:0-529 GCF_017590135.1 Pyrgilauda ruficollis | reverse complement strand
TTGTTTGTGTGCAAGGATGAAGACTTTCATCCTTGTTTGTTTGGGTGCAAGGATGAAGAGCAGGCAGATGAACCCAAACACAGGGATCCTGCCATGCCTCTAACATTGAATCCAAACCAATATGAACATGGTTCCTGCTTGGTTCTCTCAGCACGTGGCTGTGGAGTTTGGATGCTGAGTTTGTGACTTGGCAGAAGTCCCTGTGCCACTTGCATGGCTGCCATGCTGCCATCTGGATCTGCTGGGCTGGGGGATGTGAATGTAAAACAAAAACGGTGGCACATGCTTAGTCCTGTCCTTCCATAAACCCAAAGAGGCCTCCAGGTCCCTGCAGTTGGGTGTGGACAGCACAGCCAGTCCACCAGCTGGGTGAGACACCCTGAGGCACACTCAGAATCTGCTGCTCAGGACAGAGTGGGTTGCCTGAGATCCCACAATTGCATTTCTTCCTCCATGAATGTCTCCATCAGAGCCAGAGAAATGGAGCAGATGTTCTTAATAAGCCCTCTGACCTACCTGTCTGTTAGAG
>NW_024510229.1:0-529 GCF_017590135.1 Pyrgilauda ruficollis | reverse complement strand
ACACTGGGGCTGGGTTCTTTCCTTCCTGAGGAGATCACTAGGCTCCTGGAGCACTGGGGCCCTGTGCTTTTCTTGCAATGGAAAAGAAGCATCCCTCTTTTCAGAGGCCCATTGCTAAAATTGGTACTCTCCCTAAAAACTTTCCTATATGCAAGGGTATCTCTCAGAACAAAACCTGGAAGCTCTGGCTGTCCTTGGCCCCTTGTGCTCACTTTGCATCTGCCCCAGAAACACTAGGGCTCTGTTCCTTCCTTTCTATGGAAAAAAGCTGGCTTTCATTCCAAGGGCCATGGACAAAATTAGAATTTGCCCTCCCAAATTCCATATATGCAAGGATTGCTCCCAGACAAAAGCAGCCAGGAGAGACAGGTCAGGCTGGCCCTGTCCTCTGGTGATTTTCTTAGATTATGAGATGAATGTTTTCATTTCAAAACACCTTGGAGAGGGCTCAGAGATTTCCCAAGGATGGATTTGGAGGTCTTGGGCACATGACCACTACATTTGGACAAAGGAGCTCTGTGCTCTGTGC
>NW_024510228.1:0-529 GCF_017590135.1 Pyrgilauda ruficollis | reverse complement strand
AGATATTGCTTTCTGAATTTCCCTAAACACAGCCAGAGCCAGCGAGACATGTCAGCTGAAAAGATTCCTCTCATCACTTCCCTGAGGGGTCAAAAGCAAGAAGTCAGTCAGAATTTACTTCTAAGGTTGGTGTCCATGTGGCAAACAGAAAGATGCAAGTAGTGTAGGTGTAACCAGCACAAATCAGTGTATGTACTGAGGGCAATAAAAAAAATATGGTGTAAGGACTTCCATTGAGCCAGCACAGAGAGCTCAGGAGATGCTCTGTCACCCTGTGTGCCTTCCACAGCAGACCCATCTGTACTGGCCGGGGTACACACGGGAATGTGGTCACAGGGAAATGCACACTAGGTGCAATGCATTCAGCCAGAGACAACAGAAGCCAGCAATGAAAACCCTCTAGAAAGAAGCAGAAGCAAACAGAGGTGTGATGCATTCTCATCCTTTCTGACATTTGATGTGACAGGGGCAGTTTCTCTCACAGAGGAGTTCCCCAGCACAGGGGCTGCAGGAACACGGGGGTAACACC
>NW_024510227.1:0-529 GCF_017590135.1 Pyrgilauda ruficollis | reverse complement strand
CTAAAATAATCTACTTCCCTCTGTCTCAAGGTATGAGCCTCCCTTGTGGAAGAAAAGCAGGAGGATCCTCTTCAAAACCTTCCCGTTTCCAGTTTTGCCATGTTCTTAAGCAAATCCTAGCAGAGCAGATTTTCCAAAACGAGTCATCTAAACCCCCTCTCTT
The DNA here is from genome assembly GCF_017590135.1 of Pyrgilauda ruficollis. Lineage (NCBI taxonomy): Eukaryota > Metazoa > Chordata > Aves > Passeriformes > Passeridae > Pyrgilauda > Pyrgilauda ruficollis. Next base: position 366 of record NW_024510227.1, on the reverse strand, counting down.
AATTAGAAAGACACTACAGTGGCTAAGAACTGTTCTATTTTGTACCAAATCCTAAAACTTAAAGGGCTTTCTCCTTCAAAAATCATCTGAGTGGGATCTTCATCCTCAAGCCCAAGACCATTTCCATGAGAACTGAGACCCTGAATAGAACAGAAAATCCAGAGTGCGTAAAAATAGGAGATAACATTTTCCTCATGTTTCATTCTGTTAAAATGAGATATTAAAGAGTGGAGTGAGGGATTTTATATTAAAATACTCCTGTGTTGGGAAGACAGTTCTTGGAAGGGTTTTCCTCCACCAGCACCAACAGAGGAGTCTGAGTGTGTTCAGAACCAGCTTGAACACAAACCCTGAGAGGAACCCCTG
>NW_024510226.1:0-529 GCF_017590135.1 Pyrgilauda ruficollis | reverse complement strand
TCTGGGTGATTTTTGGGGCTAATTTTGAGGTTTTTCAGGATGGTTTTTGGGGTGATTTTTGGGGTGTTCTGGGTGATTTTTGGGGGTAATTTTGGGGTGTTCTGGGGTGGTTTTTGGGGTGATTTTTGGGGTTTTTTGGGGTGATTTTTGGGGTGATTTTTGGGATAGTTTTTGGGGCGTTCTGGTTTGGGGTGATTTTGGGGTATATTTTGGATATTTTTGGGGTGACTCACTGCGGTAGCTCAGGTTCTCAGGGTAGGTCACCTCGGGGGTATTTTTGGGGTGATTTTGGGGTGATTTTGGGTTATTTTTGGGGTGATTTTGGGGTATTTTTGGGGTGATTTTGGGGTGATTTTGGGGTATATTTGGGGGGTTTCTGGGGTGATTTTGGGGTGATTTGGGGCGTTCTGGACGTTACGTTGCCCACGTAGATGGAGCGAGCGTCGGCCTCCATCTTCTCCTCCAGGGACATGATCACCGGGCCGGCTGCAAAACAGATTGGGGACAGTTCCGGGGGTTTGGGGAAAAA
>NW_024510225.1:0-529 GCF_017590135.1 Pyrgilauda ruficollis | reverse complement strand
AGGAAGAGGACAGAGGCAACAAAACCTTTTCCCAAGGGAGGAAGGAAGGAAAGATGGGATTTTCCCCAGGTTGGAATCCTGATTTTTGCCTCTGGAACAGGCACGAGGCTCCTGGCAACAGCTGGAGTGGGACACACAGAGACACCACAGAGAGCTTTTTATTCCCAAGGGATGCTGCATCCAGGGGGGGACATGGCCCTGCTGTCCCTGCAGGGTCCCTCAGCCTGGGGCTGGTGGCACTTTGCTGTCCCCTCTGTGCAGAGCTCATCCCTCACGGATAAAAAGCCAGGACAGGGACACAGAGGACACACACAGGGACACAGGGACATGCTGAGGCACGGGCAGAGCAGGGACAGGCACACCTGGACACTCACCTGGGCTCCGAGGGGAAATCCAGCGCCTCGGGACTCGGATGGGGAGAAAAGGGGAGCGAGCCATAAGCGAGGGGCAGCGAGGAGACCCTGCCTTCCTGCCTTGCCTTTCCTTTTCCCTCTGCTTCCTTTTTTCCTTTTCCCCTTTTCCTTTTCCC
>NW_024510224.1:0-529 GCF_017590135.1 Pyrgilauda ruficollis | reverse complement strand
TGGGGGGGTTTGGGGGTTACAGGGGTACAAGGGGTGACCCCTTCTGCTGGGCAGTGACCTGAGGGGAGATCAGGGGGTTAAAGGGATTTTTTCGGTTCAGGATTTTTTTCCCGGGAATTTTTTGGTTCAGGATTTTTTCCCCGGGGTTTTTTCACTTAAGGATTTTTTTTTCCCGGTTTTTTTTGCTTCACGATTTTTTCCCTGGGCTTTTTGTTTGTTTGTTTGTTTGTTTGTTTGAGGATTTTTCCCCAGGTTTTTTCAGTTCAAGATATTTTCCCCGTTTTTTTTTTTTTTTTTTTTTTGTTTTTTCCCCGGGGTTTTTTTTTTTCCAACAAATCATTAAACCTAATTATTCTTCAACTTTTTTTTTTTTTTTTTTTTTTCTTCTGTATTTTCCCCGGGGTTTTTTTATTTCTGTATTTTCCCCCAGGGGTTTTTGTTCAGGATTTTTTCCTCGGGGTCAGGATTTTTTCCCCGAAGTTTTTTTTTTTATTTCTGTATATTTCCCCGGCTTTTTTTTTTTTTTTTT
>NW_024510223.1:0-529 GCF_017590135.1 Pyrgilauda ruficollis | reverse complement strand
AGCAGCTTCTCTGCAGTGATCCAATCATCTAGTTCACCCAAACAAATTTATGAAATGCAGTAGTTCAATTTTCTTTTTGAAAGTCCATCAGAGTAAGTTGTAGGGGTTTCCATGAGATCACTACACTTTTTATTGGAAACTCCACAAACGTTCTCTCTTGCGCTAACAATCTGGGATCTGACTTGCTTTATGTTGTCAGGTGATCCAGATTTGCTGGGGAAGGGCTGCAGAACACAATACTTGCAGTCTGACAAGGTGTTGCAGGGTTTAGGCAACTTCAGCTCTCAGGCAGGATAACAGGTTGTAAAAGCCGAAAATAAATCATCATTGGTCCTGCATTGCCTGCAGCAGATCTCCAGAAAGCCAGACTGGTTGCTGCTTCTGCCAGTAAGGATTCAGTGGTAATACTGAATGAAAACTGGTGCAAAGACATCATCATTCAGAGACAACAGTTCCCATTCTGACCCTTCTTATTCTTTGTTAGCCGTGGCAAAATGAAGCCAGTCTCACTGGATATACATATACATAT
>NW_024510222.1:6937-7692 GCF_017590135.1 Pyrgilauda ruficollis | reverse complement strand
CCCTGACCCCAAAGCAGGGACCCCAAAGCCCTGACCCCAAAGCAGGGACCCCAAGCCCCTGACCCCACACTGGGACCCCCCCAAACCAACCCCAAACCCCACAGTAACTTGAAACCCCACGGTAACCCCAAAACCCCTAGAGCGACCTCAAAACCGACAGACAGAGGATCCCCAAACCCCACACCGGGGGTCCCCCACCGGGGGTCCCTCACCCCTCACAGGGTCCCACACCGGGGTTCTCTCACCCCACACCGAGGGTCCCTCACCGAGGGTCTCCCACCCCTCACCGGGGGTCTCACCCTCACCCCACACCGAGGGTCCCCAAACCCTTCACAAGGTCCCTCACCCCTCACCGAGGGTCCCTCACGGGGGTCTCACCCCTCACCGGGGGTCCCACCCCTCACCGAGGGTCCCTCACCCCACACAGGATCCCTCACCCCTCACAGGGTCCCACACCGGGGGTCTCACCCCTCACCGGGGGTCTCACCCCTCACAGGGGTCTCACCCCACACAGCATCCCTCACCCCTCACAGGGTCCCACACCGGGGGTCTCACCCCACACCGAGGGTCCCCAAACCCCTCACCGGGGGTCTCACCCCTCACCGGGGGTCTCTCACCCCACACAGGGTCCCTCACCCCTCACCGGGGGTCTCACCCCTCACCGGGGGTCCCTCACCCCTCACCGGGGGTCTCACCCCTCACCGGGGGTCTCACCCCTCACCGGGGGTCTCACCCCTCACCGGGGGTCTCACCCC
>NW_024510222.1:0-6368 GCF_017590135.1 Pyrgilauda ruficollis | reverse complement strand
CCGCCGTTCGCCTTTCCCGCCCCTCTTTACCCGCCCCCCTCCATTCTCGCGAGATCTGCCATTGAAAGGCGCAGGGATCTCGCGAGATCAAGCTCGCCCCCGCTCCTCCTCCCAGCCCTCCCGCCATACTAAATCTCGCGAGATCTCCCATTCAGAAGCACTGCGATCTCGCGAGACCTCCTTGCTTTCTTCTCCCCCTCACGCCCTCCTTCACGCCCTCCCGCCACGCCAAATATCGCGAGATCTCCTATTGAGTCGAACTGCGATCTCGCGAGATCTCTGTCCCCCCTTCACGCCCTCCCCCACCACGCCAAGTCTCGCGAGACTGCTGCGCGTTTGAATGGGCGCTCTCGCGAGACCTCGGCCCTCCCTCTCTCCTTCTCCGCTCGCTACTCCGTCCCGCCCTCCCCACACGCGAAGTCTCGCGAGATTGTAACGCTTCCCTATGGGCTTTATGGCGGTGTTTTAGCCCCGTCCTTCCTCCCTCCTTCAGGCCTTCCTCCCCCGCCCTCATCCCCCTCCCGCCACACGACGTCTCGCGAGACCGTACCGCTTCTCTCCGGGGTCTCTCGCGAGACTTGAAGACCCCCCCGAACTGAGGCTTTTCTCTCAATCCCGCCTCCTTCCCGCTCTTTATGCAAGTCTCGCGAGATTGCCGTCCGTCTCCATGGGTGTTCTCGCGAGATTTTTCCCCCGCCTTTCCCTCGTCCCCCCTCTTCCCGCCGCTCCTAATCTCGCGAGACCGAAGTACGTCCCCATGCGAGATCTCGCGAGATTCTAAGCCCCCCGGCCCCTCCTGCCCTCTCGAGTCTCGCGAGATTCCTATCCCTTCTGAAGGAAACTCTCGCGAGACTTCGCTCCGTTTCCCACCTCTCCCGCGAGAGCTGAAGGGACGGCAGAGAGCCGGGTGTTGGCCACGCCCCTTTGTGGGCGAGGCTTCTCAGAAGGGGCGTGGCCAATACACGTCATCGGCTCGTTCGCACTTCAGCTCTGCGCCGAAACTTCCGGTGTGGAGGCCGCCATTTTGGACCGGCGGCCACGTGGGATCCCGCGCGCCGCCATCTTGCTCCGTGGGCGCCGCCATCTTGGCTGTGCCGCGGAGGATGATGGGATTCCCCCCCCCCCCTTCCCAAAATACCCGGGAAACTTTTTGGGGTTTTTGAACTTTTTTTTATCCAAACGGAGCCAAAACGGAGCAGAAACACAAAAAAATTCCCCTTTTGGCCCCAAAACGCGCGCGGGGGGGGAGGGGAGGGGCCCCAAAGGTCACCTGGGCACACCTGGGCACACCTGGGCTCACCCCAAAGGTCACAGGGGGTCCCCGGGCCCTCCCCAATGTCCCAGGTGGCTCCAGGTGAGCTCAGGTGTGATGGCAGGAAGGAGCACAGGTGTGCCCAGGTGTGTCCTGGGTGTGCCCAGGTACCCCCAGGTGTGCCCAGGTGTGTCCTGGGTGTGCCCAGGTACCCCCAGGTGTGCCCAGGTGTGTCCCCAGGTACCCCCAGGTGTGACCTCAGGTGACCCCTGGAGCTCCCAGGTGTCCCCAGGTGTGTCCTTAAGAGCACTCAGGTGTGCCCAGGTGTGCCCAGGTGTGCCCAGGTGTGCCCCAGGTGCCCCCACCGAGACCTGGGGAGTTCCCAGGTCCGTGCCCAGGTGCCCCAGGTGTGTCCCAGCCATACCCAGCTGTATCCCAGGTGTGCCCAGGTGTCCCCAGATACCCCCAGGTGCCCCCAGGTGTTTCCCCAGGTGCCCGGGTGTGCCCAGGTACCCCAGGCGTGTCCAGACGTACCCAGGTCTATCCCAGGTGTGCCCAGGTCTATCCCAGATACCCCCAGGTGTGCCCAGGTGTGCCCGGTGTCCCCAGATACCCCCAGGTGTGCCCAGGTATCCCCAGGTATCCCCAGGTGTGCCCAGGTGTATCCCCAGGTACCCCCAGGTTTACCCAGTTTTACCCAGGTGTACTCAGGTGTGCCCAGGTACCCCCAGGTTTACCCAGGTTTAGCCAGGTGTGCCCAGGTGCCCCAGGTACCCCCAGCTGTGCCCCGGTGCCCCCAGTGCATCTCATTTGCATATTGCCAGTCAGTTTTGAGTGGCATTTTGCGAGTTCTCTTCTGGAGACCCCAAACCCCGCCCAGCCCCACCTGACTGCCCCGGCTCCGCCCCCTTGGAGTCTCACCCCTCATTTGCATCTCAACTGCATCTCATTTGCATCTCATTAGTCAGTTTCGGTGGGTTTTCAGCCCACTCTCTCCTGGAGACCTCAAACCCCGCCCAGCCCCACCTGACTGCCCTGGCTCCGCCCCCTTTGTGACTCCACCCTCATCTGCATCTCATCTGCATCTCATTTGCATATTGCCAGTCAGTTTTGAGTGGCATTTTGCGAGTTCTCTTCTGGAGACCCCAAACCCCGCCCAGCCCCACCTGACTGCCCCGGCTCCGCCCCCTTGGAGTCTCACCCCTCATTTGCATCTCAACTGCATCTCATTTGCATCTCATTAGTCAGTTTCGGTGGGTTTTCAGCCCACTCTCTCCTGGAGACCTCAAACCCCGCCCAGCCCCACCTGACTGCCCTGGCTCCGCCCCCTTTGTGACTCCACCCTCATCTGCATCTCATCTGCATCTCATTTGCATATTGCCAGTCAGTTTTGAGTGGCATTTTGCGAGTTCTCTTCTGGAGACCCCAAACCCCGCCCAGCCCCACCTGACTGCCCCGGCTCCGCCCCCTTGGAGTCTCACCCCTCATTTGCATCTCAACTGCATCTCATTTGCATCTCATTAGTCAGTTTCGGTGGGTTTTCAGCCCACTCTCTCCTGGAGACCTCAAACCCCGCCCAGCCCCACCTGACTGCCCTGGCTCCGCCCCCTTTGTGACTCCACCCTCATCTGCATCTCATCTGCATCTCATTTGCATATTGCCAGTCAGTTTTGAGTGGCATTTTGCGAGTTCTCTTCTGGAGACCCCAAACCCCGCCCAGCCCCACCTGACTGCCCCGGCTCCGCCCCCTTGGAGTCTCACCCCTCATTTGCATCTCAACTGCATCTCATTTGCATCTCATTAGTCAGTTTCGGTGGGTTTTCAGCCCACTCTCTCCTGGAGACCTCAAACCCCGCCCAGCCCCACCTGACTGCCCTGGCTCCGCCCCCTTTGTGACTCCACCCTCATCTGCATCTCATCTGCATCTCATTTGCATATTGCCAGTCAGTTTTGAGTGGCATTTTGCGAGTTCTCTTCTGGAGACCCCAAACCCCGCCCAGCCCCACCTGACTGCCCCGGCTCCGCCCCCTTGGAGTCTCACCCCTCATTTGCATCTCAACTGCATCTCATTTGCATCTCATTAGTCAGTTTCGGTGGGTTTTCAGCCCACTCTCTCCTGGAGACCTCAAACCCCGCCCAGCCCCACCTGACTGCCCTGGCTCCGCCCCCTTTGTGACTCCACCCTCATCTGCATCTCATCTGCATCTCATTTGCATATTGCCAGTCAGTTTTGAGTGGCATTTTGCGAGTTCTCTTCTGGAGACCCCAAACCCCGCCCAGCCCCACCTGACTGCCCCGGCTCCGCCCCCTTGGAGTCTCACCCCTCATTTGCATCTCAACTGCATCTCATTTGCATCTCATTAGTCAGTTTCGGTGGGTTTTCAGCCCACTCTCTCCTGGAGACCTCAAACCCCGCCCAGCCCCACCTGACTGCCCTGGCTCCGCCCCCTTTGTGACTCCACCCCCATCTGCATCTCATCTGCATTTCATTTGCATATCGCCAGTCAGTTTTGAGTGGCATTTTGCGAGTTCTCTCCTAGAGACCTCAAACCCCGCCCAGCCCCACCTGACTGCCCTGGCTCCGCCCCCTTGGAGTCTCACCCCTCGTTTGAATCTCATCTGCATCTCATTAGCATCTCATTAGTCAGTTTCGGTGGGTTTTCAGCCCACTCTCACCTGGAGACCCCAGACCCCACCCAGCTGCCCCGGCTCCGCCCCTTTGTGACTCCACCCTCATTTGCATATCATGTGCATCTCATTTACATATCATTAGTCAGTTTCAGTGGGTTTCCAGCCCACTCTCACCTGAAGCCCCCAGACCCACCTGTCCTCCCCCAGCCCGTTCCCCTCTGTATCCCACCTCATTTGCATCTCATTTGCATCTCATTAAATATTCCAAGCAAGGTTTTTCCCACACTCTCACCTGGAGGCCCCAAACCCCGCCCAGATCCACCTGAGCGCCTCTGGCCCCGCCCCCTGCACGTCCAGCCTAGTTCTGCATCTCATTTGCATCTCATTACCACCTCATTTGCCTCCCATTTGCATGTTTAAAACACGTTCTCAGTCTGTTCTCACCTGGAGCCCAGGCCCTGCCTGTGTCCCCCAGCCCCGCCCTTCCCGGCCCTCATTTGCATCTCATTTGCATGGCATCTCATCTCATTTGCATACTCGAGGCTGGGTTTCAGCAGCTGCTCACCTGCCCAGCTCACCTGGAGCTGCAGGTGGAGCCCCGCCCCACCGGTGCCTTGTAGAGCTCCGTGTAATTAGCACCAAATTAGCACCTAATTAGCACCTCATTAGCATACCGGCAGCACTCATTGGGCACTGTCCAATCCCTGTCCAGAGCCCCTCACCTGGACCCTGTCACTTCCTGTGCAGGTGAGCCCAAACCCCACCTGTCCCTAAGATAACCCCCAATTAATTAACCCCTAATCACCTCATTTGCCTCCCATTTGCATGTTTAAAACACGTTCTCAGTCTGTTCTCACCTGGAGCCCAGGCCCTGCCTGTGTCCCCCAGCCCCGCCCTTCCCGGCCCTCATTTGCATCTCATTTGCATGGCATCTCATCTCATTTGCATACTCGAGGCTGGGTTTCAGCAGCTGCTCACCTGCCCAGCTCACCTGGAGCTGCAGGTGGAGCCCCGCCCCACCGGTGCCTTGTAGAGCTCCGTGTAATTAGCACCAAATTAGCACCTAATTAGCACCTCATTAGCATACCGGCAGCACTCATTGGGCACTGTCCAATCCCTGTCCAGAGCCCCTCACCTGGACCCTGTCACTTCCTGTGCAGGTGTGTCCAAATCCCACCTGCCCCGAAGGTAAATCCCAATTGATTAACCGCTAATTAGCATCTCATTAGCATCTCATTAGTATACCGGTCACATCAGTCCCAGTGTCCCACCCCTGTCCACAGCCCCTCACCTGGACCCGGTCAATTCCTGTACAGGTGTGCCCAAACCCCACCTGTCCCTAAGGTATCTCCCAATTGATTAACCCCTAATTAGCATCTCATTAGCATACCGGCAGCCCTAATTAGTCACCAGTCCCCAAACCTCCCACTCCTCTCCTGATCCCCTCACCTGGAGCCCATCTCTTCCTGTGCCCAAACCCCACCTGCCCCTAAGGTAACTCCCAATTGATTTCCCCCTAATTAGCATCTCATTAGCATACCGGCAGCACTGATTGGGCCCCATTTCCACCATCCCACCGCTGTCCAGAGCCCCTCACCTGGAGCCATTGCCTCCTGTACAGGTGAGCCCAAACCCCACCTGTCCCTAAGGTATCTCCCAATTAATTAGCATCTCATTAGCATCTCATTAGCATACCGGCAGCACTCATTGGGCACTGTCCCACCCCTGCCCAGAGCCCCTCACCTGGAGCCCATCGCTTCCTGTACAGGTGTGCCCAAACACCACCTGTCCCTAAGGTATCTCCCAATTAATTAGCATCTCATTAGCATCTCATTAGCATACCGGCCACACCAATTAGACACCAGTCCCACTGTCCCACCCCTGCCCAGAGCCCCTCACCTGGACCCTGTCACTTCCTGTGCAGGTGAATTTTTCAGTGATTTTTGGGGCCAATTCAGCGAATTTTGGCGTAGAACCTCGGGGATTTTGGGATTTTTTCGGGGTTTTTTGCCTCCCTCACCTGTCCCCACCTGTCCCCACCTGTCCCCTCACCTGTCCCTCACCTGTCCCTCACCTGTGTCACCTGTCCCTCACCTGTCCCCACCTGTCCCCCATCATAAACAACTCATTGAATTTTTCAGTGATTTTTGGGCCAATTGGATGAATTTTGGGGTAAAACCTTGGGGATTTTTGGGGTTTTTTGGGGATTTTTGCCTCCCTCACCCGTCCCCAGGTGTCCCCTCACCTGTCCCTCACCTGTCCCCAGAAGCCCAAAATGGGGAATTTAGGGGATTTTTGAGCGGATTCATCGAATTTTGGCGTAGAACCTCGGGGATTTTGGGATTTTTTCGGGGTTTTTTGCCTCCCTCACCTGTCCCCACCTGTCCCCTCACCTGTCCTCACCTGTCCCTCACCTGTCCCTCACCTGTCCCCACCTGTCCCTCACTGTCAACAACTCAATGAATTTTTCAGTGATTTTTGGGGC
>NW_024510221.1:0-529 GCF_017590135.1 Pyrgilauda ruficollis | reverse complement strand
TCATCTTCTTGCAGTGAGATAACACTGCCTGTGGTGCACAAGGTATGCACAAGGTAGGGATGATATGGGGTTTGAGGCAGCCATGACTACCTAGTGACATGGCTAGAGGAGAGGTGCAATATTCCAGGTGGCTGGAATGGCACTAGAGTACTGTGTTTGAGAAAAATGAGCTGAGCCCCTTTACCCTGAGTCTGAATAGGTCCTTGCTTTTCCCCAAGCTTCAAGGTCCCTGCCAAGGGTACTACTTGTGATGAACTGTACCTTAGTGGATCCCTGTTAGATCAGGTTGTTCATGGGCTGTAGCCACTGCCAGACTTCCTTTATGCAACTCTGAAGCTAAGGCACCCAGCAGCTTGCCTAAGGTGATGGGTGGGCACAATGGTACAGAAAGAATGTAGGGAAGTTTCAGATAAAAAACTGACGTTCCCTGAAGAGATTATAGAATGGCAAATAAGCAGACCTCTGGAATCAGAAATCCTTTGCACTTCAAAGGCATTTAGGCACTTCAGTCCTCTTTGATAACTGCTCT
>NW_024510220.1:0-529 GCF_017590135.1 Pyrgilauda ruficollis | reverse complement strand
CAGGTTGCACTGTCTCCTCCTTCAGGGAGTAAATGCTAGGAGCAGTGATTTATCTCTGTCCTTCCCTTGCTGGTTTATATGCAGGTGGAATTTATTACTATGGCTACCCACAAACACTTGGTGGCTAGGTAAACTCTGGATCTTAGATATGTAAAAAGATTTAAAACCAAGTGTTTTTATCTTGATTTTTGAGAGAAAAAAAAAAAGAAAGAAAAAAATGAGGAGAAAGTTTGTCTGCTAAGTGTCTTCCAGTTTCAAGCATGAGATGGCTTCAGAAAACAGCAGAGTATCAGACAGATTGTGATTATCAGTGAGCAGAGGTGAGGAAGGCAGAACATGAGCCATTGACCACATAGTTTGGGAATGTATAAGCCAGCTCTTGTAAATACACATGCAGATACTCCAGGTTAACACATCACATCCTTTTCTTTTAACAGCTGCAGAAAACTTGTTTAAAGCAGGTGTACTGCTATGGAAAAAGGGGAAAAACACTCCCTGGAGCTTCATTGAATTATGGAATGGTTTGGGT
>NW_024510219.1:0-526 GCF_017590135.1 Pyrgilauda ruficollis | reverse complement strand
AAACAACCCTACAAACTCATCCTTGGGAGGACAGTGAATTCCAGCGAGGCTTCCCAAGGGCCAGGACCATGGAGTCTCCTCTCTCCAGTGGTCCTCAGAGTGTTTCCCTACCTGGAACGTTCTAGCAAAGATCCCAAAGGAAGATTGTGTTTTCCAGACCAAAACACAGGTGATATTTAGCATTTAGGGACAATACACACAATTCAACAACCATTGCAGAGCTGTTGCCTACAACTTTTCCATAATACATCTTTTTGCCTATGGTGGGAAATCACTTATTTGGCTTCATCACAGCAATTCCTTCTTTTCATTTTTTTTATCTTAACAGCAATTCCTTCTTTTCATTTTTTTAATGTCAAAACCTCTTTATCTCCTTGAACTTCCAAAAAACCCTACAAACAACCCTGAAAACTCATCCTTTGGGGGACAGTGCATTCCAGCAAGTTGCCTACAACTTTTCCTTAATACATCTTTTTACCCATGGTGGGAAATCACTTACTTGGCTTCATCACAGCAATTCCTTCCT
>NW_024510218.1:0-529 GCF_017590135.1 Pyrgilauda ruficollis | reverse complement strand
AAAAAAAAAATACTGAAAGCTTTCATAACAGCCTTTATCCAGCAAGTTTCAAAGAGGGTTCATTTTGCACTTTCCCCGTATTTAATGAAAACAATTTCAAAGTTGAATTGTCCTCAAGCACTTTCAGTTTTGTTTTCTTCCTCTCATTCTCCTTTCTTGTTCCCCATCGCTGAATGGATTCAATAGCAGTAGAAAGCCAAAATACTCAATCATTGTGCCCTTTCAATGGGCCATAATGATACTAAGGCTGCATAGAGTATTAGGCAATACAGTGTGAATAAAACCCTCTCTTTATATAATAATCTGGATTTTACAGGTCATTCCTGGGAAAACTGTACACTCATCTGTGCAAGTTTTCCGCAGGAGCATACAGAACTGTTATAATTTGCCAGAACTTTCTCATTTTAGTCCTAGAACTGTCACTGTCAAACCAATCCTGTGTTTCCAAATGACTGAGAGGTAGCAAGAATCCATACTGAAAGCTCTCCAGGGCCTTTAAAAGGTTTGTGTGTTTGTAACAGCACATCTA
>NW_024510217.1:0-529 GCF_017590135.1 Pyrgilauda ruficollis | reverse complement strand
TGGAGTGATCAGTCTCAAGCTACCCCTCTGCTCCCAGGAGAACCTGTTCTAGGTTCTTGCACACTAAACTCATCTCTCTTGTAGACTCACAGCATCAGGACCAAGTGTCTGGAAAAAAACAAGCAGCTCTGTAAGAAGGAAGGTGGGAAGGGTGTCATCTTTGTAATGAAGATGGAGCAACAGGGAGTTGGGGCTTGCGTGTGGGTTTTGCCCCAAAAGCCCTGCCCTCCTGCAGGCTGCTGGGCAGCTGTGCAGGGCACTGTGATATCCTGATGCCTCTGTTATTTAATTAATGAACTGGGTATCAGAGATGAGAGCACGGGGACTTCAGTCAGCAGTGGGGTACCGAGACACAAAACCAGCATTGGTGGATGACAAACTGATTTATGCTCACAGGTAACATGAAGGTAACTGGGGTATGTGTTTAGGAGGGGCCAGCAGCCACACAAGCCATCAGGGAACAGGCCACACAGGTCCCCAGAAGGGATGTGTGGTGAGGCTGGTACCTTTGCTGGTAGGAACCCGTGTG
>NW_024510216.1:0-529 GCF_017590135.1 Pyrgilauda ruficollis | reverse complement strand
TTTTTTTTTTTTTTTTCTTTTGGGTAGTGGTCATATTCCTGCTAGCTGTCACTTCCATTATTTTTTCATACTGTCTTCTCAAAGCCTTGTTTATAGAAATGCTGTAGCATGATCATATAATCCAGTTTAGATGTCACTAATAAGTATCTGACCAAATTTGCTGTTATGCTGTGGACAGTTACTGGAGCCTTTTTGAAGACAGGGCTCTGATTATTCCAGAGAATGAAGATTTTGCCCTGTGGCAATTAATCAGTGAGGTTTTCCCAGAATTTGGACAACTTTTGCACTGCTGAAGGATTAGGGCTGTAATTAAGGAATATCCCTAAAAGGACAATATTATTCACATCCAATATTTGATCTACAACAACTTCAGAATGTGCTTGGGTGTTCATTTGTTGTCACTGTGTTCTTAGCATGAGGAGAAGCTCCCAAGCAGCTCTCCCTGTATCCCACACACACAGCCAATGCCCACAGTCCTTGAGAGCTGATAGCCAAGTGGGCAGGAAAGCACAGGTGAGGGAGAAGGGAA
>NW_024510215.1:0-529 GCF_017590135.1 Pyrgilauda ruficollis | reverse complement strand
TGTGGAATTTTGGGGGATTTTTTGGGGCTTTTTGGGACTTTTTTTGGGATGTTTTGGGGGTATTTTGGGGTTTTTTGGAAGGTTTTTTTGGGTTTTTTTTGAGGGATTTTGGGGTGTTTTTTTGAGCTTTTTTTGACAGTTTTTTGGGCTATTTTGTGGTTCTTTTCTGTGTTTTTTTGGGTTGTTTTTGGGGCTTTTTTCCGGAATTTTTGCGTTGTTTTTTGAGGTGTTTTTGGGGCATTTTTAACCTTTTTTTATTGCATTTTCTGCGAGATTTTTTAGGTTTTTTTTGGCTTTCCATGGCTGAATTTTTTTGGGGAATAACCTCTCCTTTGTCCCCCCCCCAGCTGATTTATTCGAGGGCCCCCCGGGCTCCCCAGAGCCCCCCGAAATCCAGCGGGAACGGGAGCAGTTCCTGCAGCTTCGGGACCGCGACGGCGACGGGCGCCTGGGACCCCCCGAGGTGAAACTCTGGCTCAGCCCCCCCAGCCCCGACTGGGCCGGGGTGGAGGCCGAGCACCTGATCCAC
>NW_024510214.1:0-529 GCF_017590135.1 Pyrgilauda ruficollis | reverse complement strand
GGGGGGGGGCTCACCCCGAAAAAGGGAGAAGAAACCGAGTTAAAGAGCAGGCAAAGAGAGGAAAAGAAAAATGTCTATTTTTGGTGAGTTTAACCCTTTGTTGCCATTTCGGGGGAGGGGCTCAGCAGCGTTTCCCCCCCGCAAAAAAAACAGGTGAAACCCCCAAAACCTAAGAGTTATTTTGGGGGAGAATCCCCTCTTTGATGTGACATCGAGACCCCAAACCGACCTCGGGGAGCCCCAAAACAGCTCTGGGTGTCCCCAAAGTGGCTCTGGCCACCCCCCCAAAATCCAGGGGGCTTTTTTAGGGTCGCCCCCTCCCCAGACATTTTTCTTCCTGGGGGGGCAGGAAAAAGAGAGGGAGGAAAGGAAGGAGGGGGAGACTTGCCTGGTGGAGCCGCAAAGAGAGAAACGGGCTGGGAGGAGGAAGAGGAGGAGGAAGAAGAGGAAGAATTGGGGGGATCTGCAAGAGAACACAGAGGGTGAGAGCTCAGCACCCCCCAAAAAAATCCCCCCAAACCCCCCCCCC
>NW_024510213.1:0-529 GCF_017590135.1 Pyrgilauda ruficollis | reverse complement strand
GTCTCAAAATCTAATTCCAAACCCCAGAGGCAAAAAACCTAATCTTACCATGACATGAGAAAATAAGAGACAGGAAAGTATGATCCCTTAATATTTTCTAGGATTTGTCAGTTTACAGTTTTGCAGCAAAATTCCCCTCAGCAAAATTAGTTTTCTTGATTGTTCCAGCCGTGATGAAAACTGCAGCTGTGAGCAGGGGTCAGTTCTCACTGATGATTTTCTGCTTGGCAGACCCTTAGTTGAAACCAGTCAGCATTCTTTCAGTTCTCATTTCCAAATTTAAATTACAGAATGTTCAACAGCTTTTTGTCAGATCAGTAAATCACTTTGTCACAAGTCTCGTGTTGGATTTTAGTCACACTCAGGAGAGCAAGCAATCACAAAAATAGGTTAGATCTATGTTTGCTTTCAAATAAAAGCAGTTAGAGGGGGAAAAAAGTATTTTTGTGAAAACCAAGTGCCTGTTTTTAAACACATTGTAAGTGTGGTAGTGTCTTCCTTTTCTGCTGGAATCTGAAATGCAGGGAAT
>NW_024510212.1:0-529 GCF_017590135.1 Pyrgilauda ruficollis | reverse complement strand
ACCCCAAAAAATCCATGGGAATCCAAAGAAAAACCATGGGAAACCCTGGAGAACCTCTAGGAACATCTGGAGAACCTCTAGGAACATCTCGAGAACTTCCTGCAGCACCTCCAGCTGCTTCTCTGCACCCCAAAACCCAAAAAAAACCATGGGAACCCAAAAAAATCCATGGGAATCCAAAAATATCCACGGGAACCCAAAAAAATCCATGAGAAACCCAAAAAAATCATGGGAAACCATGGAGAACCTCTAGGAACATCTGGAGAACTTCCTGCAGCACCTCCAGCTGCTTCTCTGCCACCCCAAAATCCACATAAACCCCAAAAAATCCATGGGAACCCCAAAAAAATCCCATGAGAAACCCAAAAAAGCCATGGGAACCCATGAAGAACCCATGGAGAACCTCTAGGAACATCTGGAGAACTTCCTGCAGCACCTCCAGCTGCTTCTCTGCACCCCAAAACCCAAAAAAATCCATGGGAACCCAAAAAATCCACGGGAACCCAAAAAATCCATGGGAATCCAAAAA
>NW_024510211.1:0-7694 GCF_017590135.1 Pyrgilauda ruficollis | reverse complement strand
AGAATAAAATAGAGGAAGTTGTGGTAAGGCTAAGGGGATTGCAATGCGACTAAATGCTTATGTATAATAAAAAGCTTAACAAAATCATGTAGCAGACACCAGCGAAGGGGCCTCCCTCCAGACGACCACAAGAAGGACAGGAAGCCAATGACCACCTGGAAAGATTATGAAATTGCTGATTCTAGCTTATTGATATTTGCTGATTTGTACTAACCAAGCACAATGGAAAATGCTTTGTAGGCTTAAAACCAGTATATCACTATATATACTTTACTGAATTTGTAAGTGGTGTGTGGTGTGAGTGAAGTGGTGACTCCTCGGCCACCCAGTGCTGCTGGCTTGTTTTCTTTAAAATAAAAGATATAGAAATAAAATTTGGATTGACTATTGAAATTTTATATCAGCCCCGCACGCCAACCCTGCTCTTCTCTCCACCACAGCCAGCCAGGGAATGACCATTTTATGGCCAGCCAGCACCATTGTCCCTCTGCTGGTTCCCCCTCCTCCTGCATCGCAGGGGGTGGAACCGCCTACACCACTGGTGAGTGACGCAGCTGGACCGACAGCTCCTTCATTGCCAGCTACTGAGACTGCACAAATGTACCGGCCACATCCCCCTGCATTGCCAGCGCCCACCGGTGCACCCTTGTTCCAGCTAATGTCGGATCCCCCACCAGTTGCCCCCCCCCTCCCGATGCGGCGTAGGCGCAAGTAGCACCAGTGCACGGCTTTCACTGTCGGCAAATGCTGAGACCAGAGCCGGGGTCTCTTCCGCCCCCTCCATTTTCATCAGCGCAAACGGGACAATTGCCTCCTACCGGATCGGCTGACTTGATGTCTTTTGCACCTATACCACCACAGCCCGTGCCACATGCCATGGGCAGGGCAGCGCCACAGCCTACAGCTGCACGTCCCGCCACGCCGCCACAAGCAGCTGGGTTCTCTGCACCGCAGCTGGCAGGGAGACAGCCCTCGTATGGCCACCCAGCTTCCCTGTCACAGCCGACAGGTCCTTCTTCCCCTGCACTGCAGGTGCCAGCGCTTCCTGCCCACTGCCTGCAGCGGCCGGGGTGCCTCCACCACTGCCAATGCCATTCCCCCCGCCAGCAGCTCCTTCCTTTCCACCATCGCCAAAGGCGGGAGCGCTCCCACTCCAGGCAGATGGAGCGGCGGGAGCCGTGATCCCCTCGGCCCCACCGTTCCCGTTTCAACCAGCAGAGTCGGTGCAAGGATTTGCAACACCTCCTCCCCCTGCCTTGAGCAGAGCCCCGGGGCTTGCAAACAGCCCTTCTGCTCTGCAGCTTGCAGTCAGTTCCTCGTCTTCGGAGACTGGCCAACCTGCCATCCCCTGCTGCCCACAGGCAGCCTCCGTCTTAGGATGCGAACAGTGACAGCAGCGAACACCAACAGCCTGTCCCTCAGCAAGGGCATGCCCTCGCAACTGAGTGCCGACACCACTGTGGTGCGAAATCTGAGGATCAGCGCTTTCCTGAGGAGCGGAGTGCGGGGGGGCTGCAGCTCGTTCCACGTCTGGGAGGAATGTGCAATGGGTGGAATGCCGAGGAGTTGGCTAAGAGGTCGGCTGTGTGGTGGGGGAGGGCAGTAAAGGAGAAAGCGGGAGGGACTCGCTCGTCCTGGGGCGGGCGTGGGCTGTGCCAGGGACCCCAAATCCAGGGCAAAATCCCATATTCCCTGGAAAGCCCCTCCTTTCCATTTTCCAACATGGACCAGTGGCCGTGGAGGGAGCGGGGAGAGGAGGGGGTGGTGCTGTGCGATAGAATAGATTTCTCCAGCCTCCCCTGCATTCCTTCCTTTCCCTCTCCTAACATGAAAAGCTGGGGGAAGGGAACAAACCACGGGGATCTGGGCTTGGTGGAGCAGTGGCGTCCGTGTCACCACCCCGCTGCTGGCATCTGAAAATGAAAAAGAAAAAAGGAAAAAAAAATTAAAAAAGGGGGGAAAGGGGAAAAATAGGTACAAAGACCCACCATCTTCGCTGACGGCTCAGAGTGCTGGAAGGCCATGAGTCAGGCTCAGCCCAATTGGTTGAATTAAAGGCTGTTGCCATAGCATTCCAGCGATTTTTGCAAGTACCTCTGAACTTGGTTACAGTTTTACACAGAAACACAGGCAGAAAAAGCAATCCTGCAAACCCAACCAGTAGGAAGCCCAGAGGGCACGAATACAGAAATAAAATAAAGGCTATCTGAACCATTCATTTACTCATAACTGCTATTCTTAAGAGCCTTGCTTTAAAAATGAGCTGAGACATCCACCAATTAGTGTTCAGGTTCTGGCCAAGCTCTAGCTCTACTTGGATGGGATGATTGACAACAAACCCAGATGTTTTCTGCATCAAAAAAAGTATTCAAGTCACTTTGACTTGACAATTTGACTTTACATATATGACAGCTGAGCCTACTTTCAAGGGGAGTTTGGAGAGCCATTGTCCGGACATGATTTTCCAACCCTCTACTGATTTGAGGTTTATCAGCTGTCGCAGACTCTGGGATGACAGTTCAGTGCTATAGTGCCTGATCATTATATATTGTCACATGTGTTATTGATTATATGTATACGATCTGATTAACTTCTAATTACTATAAATTTCTTTTTTGCTATATGCATCATTTTGCTCTGATGTTTCTTCATGCTCATAACCAAGACACAGTTGTGTCTGGAAACGTATGAAAGTAATTTGCCATGAAAAGCTTTTTGTCATCATCATAGTATAATGTCCCTATTAACCTTCTTCAGCTGTTCCCTGTTTCAGGATCAAGAAGGGCATTCAGTGATGTCAAAGATCAATATTTCCAGCTAATGGACCTTCTCCTGAGATACAACTATTTGGACTTTAAAAAAATTATCATTAATTTCATTCCCTAAGAGACATTAGACATTGTTCTTTGGTCTCCTCATACTGTAAAACCCTGTTTCAATGACATGATAAAGATTGATATTCTACAGGTAGAGAATCTCCCTGACCATTCTAAGTCAGTGTCTGATTGAGGTTCTGTGAAGTAATCAGCAATTACTAAAGGGACCTCTTGAGCTGTGTTTGTTGTCCTTCCTGCAGAGGATTACAAATGCCGCCTTCCTTTTTAAACAAAAAGGGGGACCTGTGGTTGTGACAGCCTGGTCAGAGAGAGAAAGCCAGATAAACTTTCCCAGGAATTGTTCTGGGGAGTTTGAGAAGGCTGAGACAAAGAATTAAAAGCAATCTGCAGCTGGTGTTTTGAACACTTGTTTCTCATTAGGTGTTTACCAAAGGGTGGTTTCTTAATTAGCCAATGGTAAGGTGTGTTGATTAAAGGACCAATCAGGTCCACCTGTATCAGAAGAGAGTCTAGAAAGGAATGGGTTTGTAATAAACTGGATTATTAGCCTTCTGAAAATCCATGGAGTATGTCGCCTTTCTTCCCATTCCTGACTCAATGGTGACAGACACCTGTCTTGTAAACCAAGACAGATTTTGGCGCACAACCGTGGGGCCCGAGGGCATCAAGAGAAAAAGGGTGAAAAAATAATAACAGTTCTTGAATAACCTAATTTTTTTGTGTGCTGGATATAGAAACCTTGTTAGGTGTCACCATGTGGTCTAGCTTACCCTGATTTGGGTGGCACATGGTCGTGGCTACTTGTGGCTACATTTTTTCCCATTTGCAAACCCTTTTCTAAACATGGGTCTTACAACTAAGGCTACTGTGGCTGCTATCTAGTTTGTTTCAAGGGTTAATATGGTGAGGAATTTAGGGATTTTTAATTTCCTCTGGACGGCAGGCACATGGATTCAAAGCTACCACACACTAACTGTATGTTTTTGGAGTTACTTTAATAATGGTACCCACTGTGAGGAAATGACATCAGGAGAAATTTTCTCCCAAACCCTCAGCCAGCTCTTTGGGTCCACCCCACCAGTTTTTGAAGGGTTCAAAGCTTCTCTAAATGCTAATGATATTATACAGTGCTTGGTGTTGCTGATAAGTCTGTTCTATTTAGCATTCAGAGATAAGGGAAGATTGACTTGGATAACCACCCTAATACCTGCCCCAGAGACTAGGGATGCTGCCCCAGAGCCTGACACTGCCCCAGAGACTAGGGAGGCTGCCATAGAGCCTGACACTGCTCCGCAGCCCACCTCAGAAATGAGCCACATGGATTGGGTGGGAGTTCTGGCAAAGGAAATATGTGAGATGGGCCAGATACTGAAGGAGTACATCTCCCCAGCTGGTGGAAAACCCTCCCCCTGCCTCAAAGAGGGAGAGTCTAGTAGTGCAGCAGTGGAACCCACAGATGTTACAACTGTCCAGGTTCCAACTGAACTGCAAAGGCAGTCACAGCCAGCAGCAGTTACCCTTGTAGAAACAAGGAGATCTAAGATGAAAGCAGAGCACCCAGACAATAAGGGTAAGAAAGGAGGGCCCTCAAAATCCACAGAAGAGTCAGAGGTTGAGATCACCACTGAGTCCCTGCCATATGAAAGCCTCCGTAATCTGCACAAAGACATTGCACGACGGGGATGTGAGGCTTATACAACCTGGCTACTTCGGGTCTGGGACCTTATGGGTACAGGCGTCCAGCTGGATGGTAGTGAGGCAAGGAATCTGGGACCCTTGACCCAGGACTCAGGTATGAATCAGATTTTTGTAAGGGAGCCAGGGTCCCTTTCCCTCTGGGAGCAGCTTTTCATGTGTCAGAGAGAGGTTTGTCCACAGGAAGAGAATGCAGGAGCACTATCATAGAATGCATTGGAAGACCCTTAAGGAAGGGATCCAACAGCTGAGAGAAGTGGTAGTATTGGAGTTACTCTTTGGGAGGGATGGACAGCATGATAATGACCCCAACAAGGTCAGGTACACAGGGCAAATGTTGTGGAGTCTGGAAAATCTAGGGCCATCTCAATACACCACCTTCATTGCAATGATTAATGTCAATACCAACCAAGAGACAGTGGGTTCTGTCGCCAACAAGCTTAGAAATTACGAGAGTATGATCAATGGCCCAATGCAGGCTCGTGTCTCTGCTGTGGTTAAGGAACTCAAAGAGGCATTTAAAGAGGAGATGAGGGAGATTAATTCAGCACCAGTGTGAGTCACAGGCCCCAAAGTCAGAGCCCAATGTTCCCCAGCAAGAGAGAGAGGGTTCACCCCATGGGCTGACCTATGGTTCTTCTTGCATGACCATGGGGAAGACATGGGAAGGTGGGATGGGAAACCTACTTCTGTCCTGGCAGCACGGGTGCATCAACTCAAGGAGGGAAACACTAACTGAGGGAGTTCCACCAAAATTAAAGTAGCCTCAGCCTCCAATGACTGAGCTGCCAGATATTACAGAAGGGAGGATGATCTGTCAGATCCCCTTGAAGGTACCTCTACCATGTATGCCCAGGAAAGAAATTATAACCAGGGCTAGAGGGGCCCTGCCTCTATCCAGGAAGAGGCATGGGAAAATCGGGTCTTTTGGACAGCGTGGATCTGGTGGCCTGGCACATCAGAGTCAAGAAATATCAAGCCTTAGTTGATACTGGTGCGCAATGTACCCTAATGCCATTGGGACATGTGGGGGCAGAACCTCTTTGCCATTGCCCAGGTGACGGGGAAATCGCAGCAATTGACCCTGTTAGAAGCTGAGGTGAGCCTGACTGGGAAGGAGTGGCAGAAACATCCTATTGTGACCAGCCCAGAGGCCCCGTGTATTCTGGGCATAGACTTCTTCCAGAATGGCTATTACAAGGATGTTACGTTTCTCGTGGGGGGTGAGGGGCAAGGAGACAGAGACACCAAAACCTCCAGATGTTCTTGTGGCACAGAGGAGGTTTATTCTTTAGGCTACCCCTTAAAAACCCTTTTCAAAGATCCGGTCTGGATATTCTCATTGGTCTGAACTCCACGCCCCCTCAGGATCTGGCCAGTGAAATGCTTGCAGCTTCATACAAGATCTGATTGGGAGAAGCCCCTGTCAGTCAATCCTGGGGCTTAGTAGCTAGCTGTCCAGTAACATCTCACCCTTCTTTGTTTAATAAAATTTGTAATTTGTTTTCTGTTACCCATCTGCAAGGGCCCTTT
This sequence comes from Pyrgilauda ruficollis, assembly GCF_017590135.1. NCBI lineage: Eukaryota > Metazoa > Chordata > Aves > Passeriformes > Passeridae > Pyrgilauda > Pyrgilauda ruficollis. Next base: position 1,629 of record NW_024510211.1, on the reverse strand, counting down.
ACAAATGGGACAACAAAAGACAGCATGGCCAAATTTGCATGGAAGCTGCAGCATTTCTGTCCAGTATCTGTTCGGGGAGAACTCAGGCCACAGGCACAATGCTTATATGTTACAACTTATAAAGAACAAAAACCATTCAACCTTTAACCCAATTAACCCTGTGAAAAATGCATATTATATGGCTCTATGCAGATATTTACTATGTGTATTATGTTGTATTGATTAGTAGTGCTGCATTAACATTTCAATAGTATGGTAAATGTAGTTTTGTAGTTAAAATAGAAACTATGTATGTGGGATATTTTTTTAAAGAGGAATAAGGTACTTGCACCAAGATAGCAGCCACAGGACACCTAAAACTTTCAGAGAAAAAGAATTTATTGCCCTCTTATCAGAAGAAACTAAGTTCTTCCTGCCTCACTCAGCCCTGAAGACATCATCAGAATTAAGAGGAAGAAGTTGACACTGATCAGACAGAATCCGGGAGGAGGAGAAGGGGGGGAGGGGGAGGAGGAGGGGGGGGGAGAAGTTTATTCTCTGACTCCAATATTTATAGACTTTCAAAAGTGACAGTGGATTGGAGGGTGACAGTGCCACCTCTCCAATGACATGGACAAACCAACAGTCCATCAAATTTCTCCTCCTCCAGAGAAGAATGTAAACCAATAATTATTTACATAAAAGTGCGTGAGAAACTCCATTACAAGAATGTAAACATCAGAAGGCTTAGAAGAAGTTAGAAGAACAGGGCAACATCCCACCCTTTTTCCGTTTAAAAAAGAAAAAAAAAAAGAACCATGTGAAAAGGAAAAATGAACAATGTTCAGTGTCCACTCGCGGAGGAATCATTGGAGTGATCACTCGCATCGTCTGCATCTGAGTCATCACTTGATGATTCATCCACTTGATGACTTTCAATTTGGTCATGATTTCCATTTTGCCCGTCAGCCAGATTCTGACTCTGCGGTTGCAGGTCAGGATGAACACACTTCGAAAGTACCCAGCGTACCCCAGTATCTGTGGATACGCACGCATACCCACGCCCCGAAGCGATAAGGTCATAGGGACCTTCCCACTGTTTGGTGACTAAATTCCGCACCCGAACCTTCGCCCGAGGCTGATGTGCCTCATCCACAGCATGCAACGAGAGATGGTGATTCAAAACGAGAGGGTTATTTGAGTTCTGCAGCACCGTAAGATGATTGATGGTGTACAATGCTTTTGCCAACTGACTGTGCGGGGTTTCACCCTGCATTCCCCATTTGTGTTTTTGAAGAACCCGCTTCAGAGTACCATGAGCGTGTTCTACAATAGCTTGACCAGTCAGAGAATGAGGGATACCAAACTTGTGTGACACACCCCAAAACTGCAGGAACTGCCGCAGCTTCTGCGATGTGTAAGCAGGACCATTGTCAGTTTTCACAGCAGAAGGTATGCCCAGAATGGCAAAGGCCTGCCTCCAGTGGGCAAGGACATCATGGGCTGTTGTAGTGTGCTTTTATACTTTGTAATACTTTGTAATAGTTTTGATTTTGTACCCCTTATTTTCCCCAGATGATGTACCCCTTTTTGTACCCACTTCCTCTACCTGTGTAATCATTTTCCTGTGTTGGGATCATCCCCCAAATC
>NW_024510210.1:1847946-1850285 GCF_017590135.1 Pyrgilauda ruficollis | reverse complement strand
AAGCATAAGCTTCAAACAATTTACTGATTTCATTTTCCAATAACACCTTGTATTCACAAAAAAAAAATAAATATTAAATTGTTTACATCTCCAATGCACTTACAACTAGACTCTTTCCTTACTAAAACATAACATCCCTTGTGGTGTACACGGGAGTAACATGCACATACTCTTCTGCAATGCAACTCTCACACTCCTTGCAATTTCTTCCCTGGGAGACTCATGCTCTCCGCTCTTCAGCAGGATAAACCATGCACACCCCTTCCATCACAGAGCTGCTGAAAGGTGTGCAAGTGCTGACTTAAAGAGCAGCAGCAATAGAGTTCCTTTTCTGGGCAGTCCCTTCTTTTTGGTAACGTTCAGAGACAAGTTCTGTCTGGTTTCAGTGCCATTCTCCTCAGCTTTGAGGGCTCTAGGACTGGAGGGCCGGACGTCTAACAGGACGACGGTGTCCGGCCCCGGCCCAGAAGTGCCTTGCGTGTGCTGCTGGGAGTGCATCTTCAAAGGGCAGGCTGTGCTTCCTGGAAAGCGCTTCCAGAACAATTCAACTTCTACTTTCCAGCCTCCGTCTTTTCCCCGCTCTATTTCCTGACCCTTCCCCTTGTACCAGCTCTCTGTGACATGAACCAGCAGGTCTTTCCTGAGCTACTGCTTTATTCTTTAATGCACGGATAGAAAGAATGAGGAGAGGAGCCCCTCTGAATGTGCTAAAGGTTGAGCTCCACTCATTGGCACTGCCTCCTCTGCTGCCGGCACGTCAGTGCCAGACTTCTTCATGGTGGGCAAGGACAAGGGAGAGCAGATGCAAAGCAAAGCGGTTTAAGGTGTGCCAGGGGGATGTTCTGGTTGGACATCAGGAAGAGCTTTTTCTCCAAAAAAAGCGATGAGGTTTTGGAATAGGCCACCCATGTCAGGGGGAGGTGCTCAAGGAAAGCCTGGGCGTGGCACTCAGTGCTCAGCTCCAGGCGCCATGCTGGGCATGGGCCCCAGGCTGGGCTCTGTGACCTCAGAAGGCTCTTGCAAGCCAAGGGATGGGGTGCTTTTGTGACATCACAGCCTTTGGGGCCAGCGCGGCGGCCGGCAACTCTGCGCGGGCCCGAGGCCGAGGCCAGAGCGCGGGCTGAACTGGTGTGGCTGCGACGTGCCGAGCGTGTGCAGAGGCGGCAGCTGGTGCCACAGCAGCAGCATGGCCAGGCCAGGCTTCTCCATGCTCCTGCAGCTCTCCGTGCTCCTGCTCCTGGCTGGAAGACTCGACCCTTCCAGCCGTCTCGAGGGGGACGCTGTCCTTCCCGAGGAGCTGGAGCAGCAGCTGACAGGCCCAGAGCCCAGCCCCTGGCATGGCCTGCAGCTGCTCTGCTGCGCCTGCTCAGTCCTGAACACGCTGCTGAGCGCCGTGTTCCTGGCACGCTGGCTTGGCAGGAGGCTCAGGAGACGCAGGGGACAGGTGAGCGACGGGCTCGGGCACGTGGGGCCAGGAGCCCCCAAAGCCTTGGGCCAAGGTGGTGTCGGGAGAGGCCGGGGAGCCGGCACGGGGCAGCAAAGCCGGGCAGGCCCCGGGGCTCCTGGGCCCCCTGCCCGGCCCTTTGGCCCAGGCCCCGAGGCACAGGGGCTCAGCCCCGGGGCAGCAATGGGGCCCACACTGAGCCCCGGGGAGCCGAGGGCGCACCTCTTGTTCCGGCAGCCTCTGCCCGGCCCGGCCCGGCCAGGCGCGCGTCTCTCCCGCAGAGGCCGCAGCCAGAGCCACGGGGCTCACGCCCTGCCCTCCTTGTTCTGTGTCTTGCAGGAGAAGCGCCGCAGTCCCTCAGCCTCTGCAGGCAATTGCTGCCGGGACCGCTGCTGCTGCCAGCAGCTGCTGCGGCTGCTCAGGGACAACCGTGCCCTGATGGAGCTGTGTCTGCAGCAGCGCTCTGCACACAAGGCCCTGCCAGGAGAGAGGAGGCAAAGGAGATGTGGCCTTTGGAAGAGGAGGAGAGTCTACTTCTCCCCTCAAACTTCTCTCTCAGGCCCCAGCCCCGCTCTGGGCTAGCGGCACGTGGGAGGGAATGCATGACCAGTGCCCACGGCAGGCACTGGGACGTTCCCGACCACAGCTCAGCTAAAGCCCCTCAGTTTTAGCTATAGTTGTTAGGAAAGGTTTTATTTAGAAGTTGTAGTTTGTCAAGTTTAAGAAAGTTGCTGGGTTTTAGACAATGGGTTTTAGAATGGGTTTTAGACAACCTAGTAGTTAGTCGTAGTTAGGCAAAGGGTCCGCAGTTAGTTGTAGTTTTAAGAGCCTCCAAGTTCAATAAAGCTCAGGCTTTCCGTACATGGCCGTAGTCTTTTGCTGTTCCACACAAGAC